>NC_045130.1:8234785-8539777 GCF_007655135.1 Punica granatum
TTTTTTTAAGAAAAAAAATAACATTTCATGTCTATTACATTTTTGGCTACGTATAATTTATATATTTCTTTTTTTTGGGGCAATAATCCCTTTAAGTTTATCGTCCAGATTTTCTAATACAACGAGTTGATCGTACTAGCTTTGAAAGATGCCGGCAAAAAAATTTCTGAGAAAACAAAATAAAATTAATACGTTGGTGATACTTTTATATGGCCAAATCAAATCAATTTTAATATATCAAAGCCCAAACACACGGCATGAATGTACTATCTAAGCTCAGTTAGCAACCGCTTAATTAGCTCCATATTTCTTGCAATTTCACTGAATGAATTTTGTCATATTTTTAGTTGAATCAAGCTCAATGCATCATTTTCTGAAGAAATTGAAATGACTTAATAATTGTAATTGGCATTCCTAATTAGCTATAAGATGGCATCAAAAGCTTTTTTGAGAAAACAAATCCGTATAGATATACCAAGCAATAGATATGCATATACTCATTTTTTTCTTCAATTTGCACCACCCGATATTCGTAAAACCTATTGACTCAGACTAATTCAGTTCCAAACATGATAAGTCCATCAAAAGGAAAAACTCTCCTAGTCGTGTGTTTTTTCCATTTATAAAACTCAAACCCGAGATATTATCAAATGAAACATATATCAAAACACCTATATTAAGGTGGTGTTTGATAAATTAAGTGTTTAAAAATTAAGTACTTAATTAGTTAAGGAAAGAAATACATAGGAAGAAGAAAGAATGAACAAAGATGAGAAAAATTTCGCGAGAGATAAAAAACACCAGTAAGTGTAGAATGACTTATTTTATTAAGTCAAAATTTTCTATTAAGTGATTTTTTTACTTAATGATTAAGTAGTTAGATCCTTATCTCTTATTTCCTCTTTTTTACATTTATTTTTTCTTATTATTAACTTATAACTAACACATCCTGAGTCACCCTAAGTCACATTGGTTACTACGGGCGAAGAAAAGAAGTCACATTGGTCACTACGGGCGTAGAAAACGGGAAGGCATCTGGAACTCATTGAGGAAGTTTCCTTCGCTTGACTATAAAGATCCGGCCCGTCCCCAAGTTCCGTTACAAAACGTCACGGGAACTGAATATTTATTAATTTTTTCTTTTCAATTAGATGAAAAAGGGATTAAAGACTCGCTGTAATTTCGTCATAATTAGTAGCAAGTGTTATCTCAACTATTACCGATTGAAATTTATTGTTTTGGGGTTGCGTGTGTGTGTGTTTTTTTTAATGAGAATACCAATATCATCGACCTATTGATTGAGATCACGAAGTGTTACCATCCAAGCGTCAATTTAGAACATGTTTTTAAACAAGACGAACTATTTAGATCGATGATGGACAATCCTTTCCCAGATTATGATACATACATTTCAAAAAATCAAGATAATTATTCTACTCAACGCCGAACAAACTTTACCAAATACGAACTAATTAAAATGAATAAATAGTAATAAGATAGATAGCGGCCGCTATTATTTTATTTTATGAGAAAATTTTTGATCCAAAAACTTATTAGGAAGTGAAATCATGTATTTTTTTTTGGGACACGAGGTCATCATATTCATTGTCAACTAGAGAAAACCATATGTTTGTCGATTGCATGTTGAGTTTTTCCTTCTTCTTCTTCTTCTTCTTCTTCTTCTTCTTCTTCTTCTTTTTCTGTCGTCAGTTCGATCGCGTGACTGGCGGTTTTGACTTTGAACTAAAACCACACGTAAGACAGAGAAGAAAAGGACGGGAACGGGAGCGGGAACGGCAACGGCAACTGCAACGGCCCGTTCAGTTCAGTTTTTGTTACCAAAGGCCAAAATTATATTGCATCCTTCCACATGGGACCCACGAACGTCTATCATCTTGCATTTGCTCCAAAGAGGAAGTTCTTTCGTAGCTCAGTCTGTACTCGCCCACACTCATATAGAAAATTTATATATGTATCTGCACACATAGAGATATGTATCAAACCATCTTACTCTCTCAAACCATTCTTACATATCAAACTAGCTAGTGCACAACCTTCTTGATAAGGAGGAGAAGGATATGGCCGACGAGAGCTGGAGCAGCGCTGAAATGTGAGTTCTTTTTCCGTTGAGATACGTTATTCCACGTGAAAAAATTGAAAAAAAACTATAAGCTTATATGAGATTTGGGTTCAATAACATATTAGTTTAAGATTTTGGGTTGTAAATGGACTCAAATCTGTGTAAGCCCAGTGCACCTCATGTTAGTTGGGCCCAAGAGTGGCCTGATCCAATTCTGAGGTAGCTTAAAGTGCACCTCTAGTTAAACCCGAGTATGGAGCTCAAGACTAGTTTAATATTTGTCCCCCCTTGCACGAACACGGAAGAGGATATCCAGCTCGTAGTTAGTTGTTAAGGGCGGGTGTTTAAGGGCACGTGGCACGTGTTGGACCACATGTTGTCGCGTGAGAACGAGTGTTGAGATACGTTATCCCACATGAAAAAATTGAGAAAGAAACCACAAGCTTATATGAAATTTGGGTTCAACAACCTATTAGCTTAAGTTTTTGGGTTGTAGATGGACTCAAGTCTGTGTAAATCCAGTGAGTATTTTACACTCTCGACTTTCCTTCTCATGATCCTGTTCTATCCATTGCATTATGTCCGTCTCCCCGGCTTTACATTTGAAGCTCACATTCCACTCTTTATTAGACATATGCAAATTTGCATTCTAGCCTAGCTACTTTCAATCACCATTCCGTTTGTTTTGCGCTTCTTTCTCTTTTGGTTTTAGGTATGAAACATGGAAAAACCAACTTGTTAAATTTCTTCACCTAGCCTTTCTATAGTACACTTGCTCTCTCCGGCGCCCGGCACTCTCTAAAGGGATAGACCCGGGATTTATTTTAGTAGCTGTGGTAATTGGGGGAATAAACAAAAAGTCATATTTTTTGAGTTAGAAGGTGGGAATATCAATTGTTTCATAAAAAAGGGAACAATAACGACCGAGCATACTTAAGATACTTCATTTTTCACGTACTTCGACTCTCAGTAGTGATCTATAGGCAGTGGAAATTGTATGAACATAATTCTGCGAAGGCAAATGAATTACTAGCTCGCTTGGACTGAATCGTGGAGTCCTTCACTTTCCCGCCACTGTGATGCGATACAAAAATGAGAAGAAGAGCATTAATCTGGCACTTGCCACCAGTGATTTTATCATTATTGATCTCCAAACTTTTGTGCTTTTGTAATTTCACTCCTCTTAGTTTTGAATAAACACTATACCTTTTATGGGATGGGCCGATGGGGTGGGGGTGGAAGCATGTTTCGGGTCGTTACCCGTCACAGCTGAGAATTTTTATTCCAAGTTCCAACAACGATGTCCCTTGGGCCGAGTCAGCCCGGGCCTATGCGTTGCCTTCGGCGCTTTGATAGAAGCCCTCGACCTCTTTACTGGGGAGTATAGGTACTACTTCGACCTTTCAAGGTGGGGGTGTTCATGGAGCAGGTTGCTTCGATTTTAAAAAACCCAAACCATCCTGAACCACGGGGTTTTTCCTTTTGAAATTTAAAGAAAACCACGTCACGTGAATGTAAAATTAAATATATTTATTTGAATATAAAAACTATTTTATATTTTTTTAATAAAAATCAGTTTGTTTCATGGTTTTAAGTTTTAAAACTGAACCGGGAATCAGGAAATTTTAACCTGAAAATTGAATTCCGATTAGGAAATCCGAAAATTCTAGTTCAGGCTCTTGGTTCAGTTCGTGGTCCCCTAGGGCACGGTTTTCCTAACCATCCCAAGTTCAAGAAATACAGTAAATATCTAGCTGTGATCGAGTTATCAACACTAACTTCGTTTTCTTGATTGTTTAATAACAGTTGCATTAACATACCAAGCCCAAGCCAGCAATCACCTCTTGGGCAGAAGCTGCGCCTGCATCTCAACAAAAAGATCCGGAGAATTCTCATTTCCGCCAACATATTATTGCTGGTAGCGACGCATTTTTGGCAGTCGTTTGACAGTGATGCCAATTTATTTGAAGGCCATGGCACAATCAAGTGGATTTACTATGGGTGCGAAATCTTATGCGCCCTTGCGTACCTGTTCATTGGTATGGAGTTGAGCTCTAGCCAATTCTTTTGGCATGTGAAAATCATATTCGGGTCTCTTGGCTTCGAGTTCATGCTGTGGATGACCGTCTGTCATGACATGTGGATTCTGATCAACGTTTGCATACTTGTTCTTGCTATGGTAAGTGCTGCAGGCTCGGAATTGTTGGATGTCTTGAGGGAGATTATTCAGCCGCTCGATGATGATCCGTTTTCAGAAGTCCACTTTGATACAAGGGGAAATATCCCGACTAAAACTATTCAAACTGGGATGACGCGTACCTGAAAACCAGGCTTAAATGGGTTTATTAATTAGCACAGCCAATTTGATTTTACGGATGTGAGGATCCTTTGGTTGCCATTGATCCGTATTTTCAAAGTCGTATTTAGACAGGGAACCTCGACGTTGTGTTTAGGACTTATTAGTTATTAGTGTCTCCTCAGAGTAGGTCATGAAGTTTGATTTAGGAGCTACAATTACAAACATGTAATCAGATTTTTGTTTCAAAAAATCAAGGGGTAGTTTGGTTTGACGTGATCTTCATATTCTTCCGGGAGAATACAAACTTTTTATGATATTTTACGGTAGTTACCTATAAAGTTAGCCATTATAATCATTTTCTCAAGTGAAGATTTTAAAACTATGATTAGTAAATACCTTACATCCAAAACATGCGAAATTCTCATATTAGAATGATATTACTATAATGTGATCTACATATTATCTCTATAAAAAAATAAGTCATATGTTAGTGGAGTGACATTAACTATCAACCTTTAACCTATAGCTAAAGTATTCGCGCTCAATTCCCGTTATCCAACACTTGTTGTGCCCCTTTTCGTAAAAAAATAAATAAATAAAAGAAAAAGAAGAAAAGAAAAAGACTTGTTGCGTCCCTTTGTCTCATTCACTATTTGATATTAGGGTCATTGGACTCTCTTATTAAAAAAAAATTGAAAATTCCATTAGAAATTTATGAATTTCAATATAGTTAATGTCAGTCAATCTGTTCCAATTAAAACGTATCCTATTTATTTGATCAGTTGGATGACAGGAATCGGATGAAAAAAAGAAATCGACTGGTAATGAATGGGACGGGAGATCATTAAAAATTGAAAGAAGTAAGTCGAATTAGATGAGCATTTTGGAGACAAAGACGAACATGTTAAAATCGATATTCCTTTTAGAAATGCATTATAGTGTCGAACAAGCATAAGCAATATGGTAAAACTCAATGAAGTGATAAGTTACATTAATCTACGGCAATGGACTTCAATAGTATTTATTTGTGCTGCATTTCATAATTATGTCAAAACATGTTTTTTTAATGGAAAAGCAGGTTCGAATTCTCTCATACCCATGAAGGGCGACATGTTTACTCTGCAAGTGAACATCGGCAATCTATTAGAAATTGAAATGCTCTCACTTGGCTCGTGTATTCCTTTATAGGATAGTTGGTGTGAAAGGATGATTATAAGTATTTTCACAGAGAATATGAGTTTGGGCTATAAACAAACACTTAGAAGCAAACATGATTTTATCCAATTTACAAAGCCCACGTTGTTTTTGGACAATCATACTAAAGGGGTTATATTCAAAGGGCCCGTGAATTAATTGGCCCATGCTTGATAGATGTAGGCCCAAAGTCCTTGAATTTCTTGTCATAATAATTTGTGGAGTGTGTGTATGAAGCTGCAAATTCAAATTCATAATAAATAGGCCCTCGCAATGTAATTTATCTCGTTATTACTAGTTTTCTATCTCGTGCGTTGAACGAATTTATTTTCATATATTTTTATATAATTTTTTATTGTAATTATTTACATTTTGAAACATAAATTTTTTGATTAAAAATAATAAAAATGTTCAATTATTAATTATAATTTCAAATATTTATCTTAATGTTTTATGTTAAAAGTTAGAGTAAGTTAATTATTTTTTTGCCACATAGCAAGTTACTTGTTACAATAATATTTTGAAACTATTTATTTCAATTGATTTGCATCATCATATTTTTATTAATTATCAAAATATGACATATATTAAGTCTAGTAATTTGAATAAAATTTCATTTCACTCGTTATATTAAAAAATACTTATAATATTCTTATTTTTAATATTTTATTTTTATTTATTATGAGTTTAACCTCATGGCACCATATCATAATATTTTTCATTTATAAGGCTATTTTTTATATTTTATTTTTATTTTTGAGCTTAAAACATTTATATATCATTCTTATAACAATTATTCTGAATTTTGGAAAATATATTAGCTTCTTAACATAGTAAATTATTTTTAATAAATAATTTCAAATTCTATACGATAATTAAATCATAAAATTAGATTAATTTTGCCTGGTTCAATATATATTTTGCAATAATTAGCTTTAATCAGTAACGATATATTATATATTTATTTAATAGTAAGTATATTAGAGAGATTTGTTATATATGACATTCTTGTGATAAGTTCATATGTATTTACTTCATTACCTGTTTTTTTAAATATGCAAATTTTGGGTTGTCCTTGTTTAATTTTGTATATTATCATAAGTCAATAAGTAATAATAAAAATTTTAATCTTATAATAGAAATTACGTTAACATCTGATTAAATAAATGAAATTCACATGATTAAATCAACTCTATTATTTTTTAAAAAAAAATTACTAATGAGAGATCATTTATTAATATAGGAGTCAATTTTTGTTATATGACCATAAGTTTTGTAGAATTAGTGATTTGTTATTATTATTTTGGATATTTTTATAAGAAAAACTAATTATTTTTTGAGTTAAATGCATTTTACCTCCCAGCCTATAAGGAGAGTTTGGGTTTGCCCCCTGACCTTTAAATTTTTGCAGAACACCTCCCGACGTTATCGAAAAATAAGCAAGATACCCCCTCAATCAATTTCGGATCAAAATTCTGACAATAAAAAAAGCACATGCCACTCACATATCAAGTAGCTGCGACCCATCTCCGAGCGGCGACGGTCTCCTATCCCCAACGGTCTCCTACCAGGCTCCAATGTAGACAATGGCGACCCATCTCCCTGAGGCGACCCATTTTCCTATTCAATCTGCTGGATTTGTCCTATTTTCCCCCTTTCAATCTGCGATTTGATGTAATCGTTACGCAATTCAATTGTTTTTTGTTTTCTAAAACCCAACAGATACCGGAGTTTTATTATTTCCCACGAGTTCCGTTTCTTATCAAATCCAAACATGGATCTAACAACTTTTGCTCCATTTCGAGGTAGCAGAAAATGGGGAATTGTTGGTGTGTTATTTAAGAATTAATTATTCTCACTGCGTTGCTATCTCTGTGCAGGACAAACTACAAGGAACGAGCAAGAAATAGTGGTGTGAGACAATTTTACCCTTTTTATTTTGACATGTAAGTGGATGTGCTCTTTTTTTTTTTGTTGAAATTTTGATCGGAAATTGGTCGAGGTGGCATTTTGCTTATTCTTCAATAAGGTCGGGAGGCATTCTTCAAAAATCTAAAGGTGAGGGCAAACCCAAACTCTCCTTATAGGTTGGGAGGTAAAGTGCATTTAACTCTTATTTTTTTAGTATTCTATCTTTCTATTATACGCAGATGCATATTTTCACACATTTATTTCATTTATATAAGAATTATATATATGTTTTTTAAAAATAATTTGCTTCTTAAAGTAATAAAAATACCAAAAAATAGTTAAATTTTTTAATATAGGTGTCAATTTTAGTTTTATGACCATGAGTTTGTAGAATTAGTGATTTATTATTTTTTGGGAAATTTTTATATGAAAAAATAATTTTTTTTAGTGTTCTATATTTGTATTATATGTGGATTCATATTTTCATACATTTATTTCATATATATAATTATATATGTATATATATTAAAAATAATTCACTTCTTAAGAATCATAGCAAATCAATAAATGGTTTAAAATTCACCCAATAATTTTTAGTAATAAACTCTGATGATGTTAGACAAATTAACTTATTCAGTATTTTTTCTGAAATTTCTTTACAAATTTGATTAATATATTTTATACTCAAATTTCATATATTTTCATTTCTTTCACATGCTGATAGTTTATAGTTTAGTCTTATATATGATCAATTAATTATTTTTCGATATAAGTTATACACTAATATTCAATTAAATATTTCATTGTTATATAATTATAAATTGACTATTTTAACCCTATTAATGATGACTCTATTTAAAACAAAGTGAAATCAATTTTACAATATATATGGATGGATGGATATGGCCCAATATCTGTTTTATTGTTTAATGTAGTGCCATTGTTTTTTTTTATATATAGAAAAAAATGACATTTCATGTCTCTTGCATTTTTGGCTACGTATAATTTATATCTTTCTTTTTTTTTACAATAATCCCTTTAAGTTTATCATCCAGATTTTCTAATACAACGAGTTGACCGTACTAGCTTTGAAAGATGCCACCAAAAATCTTTCCGAGAAAACAAAATAAAATTAAGACGTTGGAGATACTTTTATATGGCAAACCAAAAATGAATCTTGTATAACCTAGAGGACGGAGGGGCTAAGGGACTCCGTCTGTAGTGTGATGAAAGGTAACCCCGGGTCACAAGCGTCAAAGAAGCTCTACATGTTGGAGGCATGAGTTAGTGACAAACAATTAATTTAAGCCCAAACACAAGTGCATGAATGTGCTATCTAAGTTCAAGTGGGACCTTAGCAATGATGTGCCATGGGGGACCCAAAAATGGATATATTTATAACCTAGAGGACACATGGGCCAAGGGGACTTTGTCTCGATTGTGATAAAAAGTGGATCAAATCAATTTTAATATATTAAAGCCAAACACAATCTAAGCTCAGTTAGCAACCTAGCTCCATATTTCTTGCAATTTCATTGAACGAATTTTGTCATATTCTTAGTTAAATCAAGTTCAACGCATCACTTTCAGAAGAAATGAAAATGACTTAATAATTGTAAATGGCACTTCTCATTAGCTATAAGATGGCATCAATAGCTCTTTTGAGGAAACAAATTCGTATAGATATACCACGCAATAGATATGAATATACTTTCTTTTTCTTCGGTTTGTATCAGCCGATGTTCATAAAATCTGTTGACTCTGACTAATTTAGTTTCAGTCATGATAGTTCATTAAAAGAAAAAGCCCTTATAGTCGTGCATTTTTTCTATTTATAAAACTCAAATTCAAGATGTTATATAATGGAACATATATAAAAATATATAAATTAAAGTGGTGTTTGATAAATTAAGTGCTTAATTAATTAGTTAAGGGAAAAAATGTATATGAAGAAGGAATGAATGAATAAAGATGAAAAAAGTTTTATAAGAGATAAATAGTATTAATAAGTGAAGAATGACATATTTCATTAAGTTAAATTTTTATATTTATTTCGTTAATTAATTTTTTACTTAATAAATAAATAATTTAAATTATTATTTCTCATATTTTTCTCTTTCTCGCATTTATTACTAACTTTGTAACTGAGAAGGTGAAACCCACTTTAAGCCATATTATTGCTTACTCCAATGAGAAGGTGTCATTCGGTTGACTATAAAGATTGGCACCCGGAACTCATTGGTCTGGAACTCGCTGAGGAAGTTTCCTTAGCTTGACTACAAAGATGCTCCGTCCCGAAGTTCCGTTCACAATGCGTCATTGTAACTTCGTCATAATTAGTAGCGAGTATTATCTCAAGTATTATCGATTGAAATTTCCCATTTCGGGTGTGTTTTTTCAATGAGAAACACGAGTGTTCTTGATCTATTGATTGGGATTACGAAGTATTACTATTTAATCGTCAACTTAAAACGAGTTTTCAAAATAAGGCAAGCTATTTAGATTGATGATGGACAATCCTTTCCCGGATTATGATACGTACACTTCAAAAAATCAAGATAATTATTCTACTCAATGCGAAGGAACTCTACCAAATGCGATCTAATTAAAATGGATAAATAGTAATAAGATAGAGACCGGCTGTCATTATTTTATGAGAAAATTTTCGATACAAAATTGATTAGGAAGTGAAAGCATGTACTTTTTTTTTTTCTGTTTTGGGACGCGGGATCATCATATTCATTGACGATACAAAATTTATGTCTGCTTGACGATACCGCCAAGAAGAGGACCGGAACGGCAACGTCAACGGCAAAGGCCAAAATTTTCAAGGCTGCGTCCTGCAGCATGGGACCCACTAATTGTTGCCTGTTCGCTCCAATAGGAAAGGTCTTTCCCCAAAGCGGCGGCACCCTCGCAGAAAAATTATATATGTCTGCATACATAGAGATATGTGTCAAATCATCCTATTCTCTCATACCATCCTTCCATATCGAACTAGCTAGTCCACAGCCTTCTTGATAAGGAGCAGAAGGAAATGGCCGACGAGAGCTGACGCAGCGCTAAAATGTGAGTTCTCTCTCGATCCCGTTCTCTCCATTGCATTATGTCTGTTTCATTGGCTTTACGTTTGAAGCTCATATTCCACTCTTTATTAGACATTTGTAAATCTGCATCTTAGCCCAGCGACTCTCAATCCGCATTCCGTTCGTTTGGCGTTTCTTTTTTAGGCATGAAACATGGAAAAAACCAACTTGTTAAATTTCTTCACCTAGCCTTTCCAGAGTACACTTGCTCTCTCCGACGCCCTGCACTCCCAAAGTGATAGACTCGGGATTTATTTCAGTAGTTGCGTTAACTGGGAAAATAAACAAGAAGTCAAGTTTTTCGTGTTAATAGGTGGGGATATCGATTGTTTCATAAAAAAAGGGAACCATAACGACCTAGCATACTTAAGATACTATACCCCATTTTTTACATATTTTGACTCTCAGTAGTGATTTGTAGGCGGTGAAAATTGTATAAAGTCATGAACATTATTCTGCGAATGCAAATGAATTACTAACCCGCTTGGACTGAACTGTGGAGTCCTTTACTTTCCCACCACTGTGATGCGATAAAAGAATGGGAAGAAGAGCCTTCTTTCGGCTCTTCCCACCAGTGATTTATCATTATTGGTCCCTAAACTTTTGTGCTTTTGTAATTTCACTCCTCGTAGTTTTGAATAAACATTATACCTTTTATGGGATGGGCCGATGCGGTGGGGGTGGAAGCATGTTTCGGGCATGTTACCCGTTACTGCTGAGAATTTTGATTCCAAGTTCCAACGATGTGTCCGTTGGGCCGGGTCAGCTTGGGCCTATGTGTCGCCTTCGACGAATTGACACAAGCCCTCGACCTCTTTACTGGGGAGTATAAATACTCCTTCGGCCTTTCAAGATAGCGGGTGTTCATGGAGCACGTGGCTTCGATTTTATTTTTTGGGTAACATATAGGGTCTTTGCCCAATTTATTGAAAATATATTCAGGTAAAGTATTTGAATGTTAAGGAAATGAAGATGCATGTTCTGGAGATCCTATGGATTGCGGAAGCTAATTACAGCGTTCCATAATTTCTTAAAATACAAAAAATACAAATCTAGTTTCTTGACTTAGACAAAAGTTCGTAAGCCTTAACGTATAATCATCGTCCCAATTATACCCCTTCCTTTGTCAGAAAAAGAGTGTCGTTATTAATATGGAACTTATCCAATAACCTTCTTCATCATCATCTGTAATTTTATGTATTTGTCTAAGACTTAGGAAATGTGCCAATTCCCAAATTTAGGAAGAGAAGATGTGTGGTACAATGACATCATTTTCTTCCGAAAACCGAATGATTTCGGGTTTGATTTTTGCCAATGATATTCCCATGTCTCTTTATTTAGCTTTTCCTTTCCCTTTGTTCGGCACATAAACATAAATTCTTTAAAACCGTAAAACAAGAATTAACACTTCCAGATTAAAGAGCCACTGAAATATTTGATAATTGGGTAATTCAAGCCCGCGGGCCTTTTCTATGGACAGGCGGGCCTGGGGGAATAATTCGTCCTTTTGGGCCCAGTCCTACATGTGCTCAAGTCCAATCTTCTGCTTTCACATGCTGTCCTTCGATCCGATCTTGCCCTGCTCCATTGGTCCATGCAGTTTTATGTTGTAGTCCATACATTCTCCTTATAGAAGAGGTTGATCTTACGAATCATTTGCTAATGTCTTGTTGGCGGGTTGCTTGCAGCCGCGGTGAGCTTCGGCGACAATTTGTGAGAAACCTTCGCAAGGTACTAGTGGTTACTAATTTGTTCATGTTATTGGCAACCCATATCTGGCTTTCCTTCACGAGTCATGCTCAATTTGAAGTCTCCGGTACAATTGAATGGATCTACTATGCAATTGAAGTCTTATACACTATCGCTCATCTAATAGTGTCTATGAGATTGAGCTCTCATTCGACCTTCCTACATGCAGAAATGATGTTCGGGATGCTCGGGTTCGAGATGATCCTGTGGATGTGCGTTTCCCTCCATGCGTGGTTCTTCATAAACGTTGTAACATTTGATGTTGCTTTACTATGTACGCTAGGACGAGTACTCCTTCCCTTTCGGCTGACCAATACTCAACCAATTGATGATGGACTGCTTTCAGGAGTCGTTGATTTGACGGGAAATGATTCGATCGGAACGGTTTAGACGGATGGAATAAATGGTTTGGTAAACTTCATGTATTGCACATGTTGTTAGTTGCTATATCGGCTATATATATATATATATATATAGTTGCGAATAAAATCGCCTAGTCATCATAACCTAGAATTTAGGTGACAAAATGCTTGCTGCTCCCCCAACTCGAGTGTTACTTTGCGTTCCAGTCGTGTTTAGATTACTAAATCACTCATATTTTGCGTAAATTGCTTGGAGTATATAGATTACCTATACTATATAAATTGCTCTGATTATATAATATAGCATTCTATACATATTTTAAATTTAGTATGTTTGTTTATTGTTAGTACAGTTGCCGCTTTCTAGAAACGTGGAAAGCTAAATAACTTTAGCTGAAACAATCGCAATGTATTTGGTCTAAAGAGGAGCTCATGTATGTATCCGATTATGAGTTCAAATCCCTTTTGAGCCACCAGAGTGCTTTTAACATAATTATTCGATCACTGCGCTATCAGAGGCTCACAGGGCCTGAGGATTGGTCGGACGAAACCCGAATACTTCTACGTCAGACAAGGGAAAAAAGTGAAAAAAAAAAAAAACAGCACTTCAGCTGAAGCTGCTCAGCCTAGTAAAAATAAGTTGGAAGAAAGCAATAATTGATAGGAGATATTTTGTTTTATCTTTTGGTTGTAGTCCTGTATAATTCCTTCACAGGCGGTCGAGCAAATAATTTATATTGCCCTAGCACATTCATGAGATGGACTGAATAAAACCGAAATTTCAAAGAGATGGCAGAGTAGATTCTTTAGTTTAACTGGTCCAATAACTAATAAAATTTGTAAAAGGGAAGAGTTTAAAAACGAGGCTAAATAATGAACGGCCAGAAAGAGTGGCTAACTCGTATGGTTGATTAATTAATCGACATGGGTTGGATAATGAATATATACGTCTTTCTGCCTTTTGCTTTATCGAATGTTGACTTTGTCGAAGAGCATATAATTTTCCACCAAAAACGCGGTTGCTAGAAGATTAATCTACAGAAGTTGACACAGCAAACAAATTTAAATGTACAATTTCTCGTCCTAGCGAAGAGATCCATTTGATGCATATTATACTGGATGTTTAATGTTCGAGAGAGACAGCGACCACAAATTCTCCACCGATGAAACCCGACCTACCCATTGATTCACAAATGAGCTTGCTCAACGTCCGACGGCAATGGTAAAGTTCAGCATGGTGCAAGTATATTGACGACTGGATCTTATTAGGCCTATAAATACACAAGGGACGATACACATGCATGCGCCCTTTCTGGTTCGCTTTAATTTTCTCTTGATTATGTTGGATTCTCATTTAAGCATGGGAGGGCGACATCGGGCCATAGTGACCAATTCCATTGTTTTGGTATATTCCAAATTTGAATTGGGTTCATCATGTGCAATACTTCAATGCCATCGTATAGGATTCAGTTGATCGACTCATCCTCATCCACATTCCAACTTCTCCATAGGATTTCAATTAAGAAATTCAAGTAATTTGTGCATGCAATACGCTTCATTAGCCATCACTGTCACTCTTCATCAAAAGATTCATCTGATTTTATCAACCCCTGAACTTATCTAAGACTTACAAAAAATCACATTATCAGATGTAAATTCTGCCAATTCCAGAAAGAGTGATCTGAATATACAACTTCCTAGATCGCGAGAGCGTGACTTAACGACAAATTAAGTTTTTAATGGACAGATTTTACTTGCAGTAAAGAAATTTAAAACTCAAGGCTAAATCCACGACCATACAGATATTAATTTCAGCGGGCTACTAAACTAAAAAAGGTACTAAAGACAAGAGTAAAAACAAGCATCTCTATGTTTATATTAATCCCATGCAATACGGACAACGTACTAGTTGACTTAATCTAGGAATTCTTTAAAGGATAAACTCAGTATTAATTAATTGATTTAGGGACTTTATCAAGGCATGACGCATCAGAAACGCGCACTCAATCATTAATCTTTGGTTTAATTGTATCCGCATTAGGGGTGGTGTTATGTAAATTATAGTTTGTTGTTAATATAAGTAGATGTAGAATTATATATTTATGAAGACTTTAAAAATATTTACAAAGTTAATTGATAACAAAAAAAAAAAAGAAAGACAAATGGTTGTTACATAAAATATAAAAGACATTAATCAGTGAAGGTTGGCACTTATTCATGGAAATAAAGAGAGGAGAGAGGAAGAGAAACGATGGAGGAGAGGAAAATTGGGGGCGTGGTGGGTAAAAAAGGCAAATTAATTAACTGATTCACCCTTTCATCTAATAATTCTTATTTTATTTTGCAATGGATAATTGTGAAAACTAAAGTTATAACACTAAGCCCCTTTTCATTATAAGTATTGTAGAAAATAGATGAACATACTCACATTAATCTCATAAATCAGCTATAATCAATCTCAGGCGTAGAACTTATGGAAAAATGGCACATTGCCGATCGGGCTTATAGAGTTAGCCTGTATGTCTTATGAGTTTCTCATAATATGGCTTCTCTATAATTATGTATGGGACTCTTGCTCATTCTTTTTTTTTTTTTAATATGCACTTCAATATTCAAAAGTCCAAAGTCTAATTAATTAGATTTGAACTGCGTCGAACTAAGGGGTAAAACTCTCTCTTTATTGACAAAATTCGAAAAAGTAATTTTATTATTTAAGGGAAATAAGAGTTGAATTATTTGAATCGATTCACGATTTTTTTTTTCAAAATTAAGATCAGGATCTCTAAGCCCTGTGAGGCCACTGTAGATAAATTAAATATATATATATATATATATATATATACACACACATTAATAAAGTGAGAGTGCTGAGATTAGGCAAAGTGAGGCATAAATGACTACACTTCCAGTCCACGTCAGCCCAACGTCCACTTTGCCCCCTTAGGAATGGCAAACGCGGAAGCAGTTAAGAAGATTCTTCGTCTCCATTGCATCTCTGACTTTCCTTTACTTAATCATATCCATCCCTCACAAAATGCAATTTCCTCGTATTTATTCCCTCATCATCCCCCTTTCCACTTTTACTGTTCTAAATTAATCCTCTGAATCACATCCATAACTCATCTCCAAGTTCGTTGTACTAATTTACTGTCAGTATCAGTTTCATGAGAATTTTTTTTGATAATTCAATAATGAAGTGATAAATACATCACGAAGTATGCTCAGCGAGTGAGGATGGATCAGCAGCAGGAGTAACATAGATGGAAGGGGCGTGAGAATTAGGATGGGAAATATTAGCTGGGAGGGATGGAGAGATGTGGGCTGGCTGGTTATTGGGGTGAAAGGGGTGGGTTGGAAGAGCCCAATGAGAGGATATTGGGGATAAGGTTTAGGTCCAGATGGGCTGGCCTGGAAGCATGGGGGATAATGGGCTGAAGACAGAGTTTCTTGGGCATATGGAAACGAGAGGGGCTAGAGGAGCTGGGGAGATTGGAACTGGTTTGGTTAGTGAAATTGGAGGGAATTCCAATGAGTGGTGACGTGAAGGGGATTGATGGGGGGGGGGCGCTCCTGTAGGTTGCGGCAAGAAGGGCAGAAATGGCAGAGAGGATAGTGGGGTTGATGTTGGCGGGGGTTGATGCGATCGGTGTGGGGAGGTGGGAGGGGTTGTTTGGGAACGGATTAATCATCGGAACACTCACCGGGTTAGGGGTTGTTTCACGCGCCGGGTGGCCAAGGGTGAGATGAGTAATCGCCGGTTCATACGCCTCTCCGAACTGAGTTTCTCCGGCAGCCGCCTCATTTATCAGGTCAATTGTCGCTGAGACGGGTTTTTTGCCTTCAGCAATCATACGGGGGCCAAATGATTGTCGGCCATACTTGCGTTGCTTCTAGTCCAAAGAACTCACAATGTGGAATGGGCAGTTATATTTGGAGTGCCCCAACCGTCCGCAGTCGTAGCAGAAGTCAGATAAACGTTCGTACTTGAACTGAATCCATAAGCTGCATCCAGAGCCCCTTTCAAGCAAGACAAGGGAACCACGAATATGCTGAGAGCACTGGGAGGGAGAGACCTGAGACGGAGCATCAGCAAGCAGATACATAAAAGCACCCATTGGCATGTTCTTTTGCAGAAGAATCATATATATATATATAAAACCCTTATCTCCCTCGTATTATAACATCCAATTCCAAATAGCTTAATTTGCTAAATTACTAAAGATACAGGACAAGCTCGGTAGTCTTGCATTAAAAATAAAAATAAAAATTACATAGTCGGAACAAACTTATGCCCCTCGACGATTTGGGCCTGTGAGTCCTCAGCTCTCCTTCGTAGAATTGTATTTTAGATAGGAGTTTTGAGCAATTCTAAAATCTACTGAATCTCATCCAATTTTCGATTGAAAATGCCTTCTGTTTGATTTTTTTTTTTGGAACTTTCAGGTAAAGTATATGAATGTTAAGGAAATGAATGTGCATGTTCTGGAGCCTTTGGGTTGCGGAAGCTAATAACAGCACTCCAGAATTTCCGAAAATTTAAGAAATACAAATCTAATTTCTTGACTTATAGTATTACATTCTTACTCATCATGTCATGGTGACATCTGATTTTCCTAGACCATTTAGTTGTGCCATATAATTTACATAAATTCTATATCGGTCGCTTCAAGTGAGCGACAAGGTGAGTAGTTCTACGTGTACTCATAGCCAATAGTTTGTTGGGGGCTTAGAGAAAAGTTCAAAAGCCTTAACGAATAATCATCGTCCCAATTATACCCCTTCCTTTGTCAGAAAATGAGCCTGTACTTTATTAATTCGCGTAAGACTTAGGAATTGTGCCAATTTCCAAATTTAGGACGAGAAGACTTATGATAAAATGACAGCATTTTCGTTAAAATCCGAATGATTTCGGATTTGATTTTTGCCAATGAGATTTTCATATCTCTTTATTTAGCTTTTCCTTTCCCTTTGTTCGGCACATAAACATATATCTTATATAATCGTAAAACAAGAATAACACTTCCGGATTATGAAGGCACCAAAATATTTGATCTTCAGGGAGTTCAAGCCCGCGGATCTTTTCTATGGACAGGCGGGCCCGGGGGAATAACTTGTCCTTTGGGCCCAGTCCTCCACGTGCGCAAGTTCAGTTTTATGTTTTTTCACATCCCATGCTCTCCGATCCTGCCCTGCTCAGCTGGTCCATGCAGTTTTATTTTGCTAATGTCTTATTGGCGAGTTGCAGTCGCGGTGAGCTTTGGCGGCAATTCGTGAGAAACCTCCGCATGGTACTAATGGTCGCCAATTTGTTCATGTTACTGGCAACCCATATCTGGCTATCATTCAAGAGTCATGTTTAATTTGAAGTTTTCGGTACAATTAAGTGGATCTACTATCACCAATTTGTTCGTGTTACTAGGCAATTGAAGTCTTACACACTATTGCTCATCCAATGGTGTCCATGAGATTGAGCTCTCACTCGACCTTCCTACATGCGGAAATGATGTTCGGGATGCTCAGGTTCGAGATGATCTTGTGAACATGCGTTTCTCTCCATGTGTGGTTCTTCATAAAAGTAGTTATATTTGATGTTGCTTTACTATGTACGCTGGGATGAGAACTCCTGCCCTGGGAGCTGCCGACCAATACTCAACCGATTGATGATGGACAGCTTTAAGAAGTCCCTTTTGATTTGGCAGGAAATGCTTCGATCGAAATGGTTTGGACGATGGAAATGGGTCCGTAAATTTCATGCTTTTACGCATGTTGTTAGTTGCTATATCGATTAAATATATAGTAGTGAATAAAATCACATAGTCATAACAATGTTGAATTTAGGCGACAAAATGCTTGAAGTTCCCCCTTAAATTATTGTTGATTTCCCATGGCTAGTGTATTTCTTTGCATTTCAGTCATCTTTAGACGTTTACTGAATCATTTGAATTTTGAGTTAATTTCTTGGAAGAATAAGTAAGTCGAATTAGCTGAGCATTTTATTTGAACAAATTTTACATAAGTGAAAAGGATGATTTAGGAAAGAGAAACGGTCAATATTCCTTTTAGAAAGGCATTATTGTGTCAAACAAGCGGAAATAATAGGGTGAACTCAATAGAGCGTATAAATTTCATGGATCTTTGTCACTGAACCTCAATATTATTATTTAAATCGCCCTCCGATAGTTATATGTTAAGATATTTGATGGAAAAACATGTTCGAATTCTCACACATGTCTGGTGAAGCGCGACATTTGTTTCCTATGCAAATGAACATCTCCAAACTGTTAGGACTTGAAGGGTTCTCCCATATCTTGTGAATTTACACCTTCATATAGTAGACTATCTGCGTTGAGTGATGGTTATCAATATTCTTTGCGTAGAGCATGTGTTTGTGCGTGAGTTTTGTGTCCCTTTCTTTTGGATGAGAGTGGGTCATAGAGTCCACAACAAAGTCCACAGGTCATATTTTATAGAATGAAATGTAATCGCATTAAGAAAATTTTTATGGTTCTTTTCTTGTCGAACATGACAATATAAAAAATATATTATCATAATATTGCACTTATTTTGCCACAATATTATGCTATGTATATTCTTAAACATATGAAATTAATGGAGATATATGACAAAAAGCAGTAGAAATCAGAGGTTGACCATTACTTGTCTTTTATGCTCATTCCATCAAATTTACCAAAAAATGTATGAAAAGGGTTTGACGCCGTGGCATATATTTTCGTTTGATAATAATTAGATTTTAGGTTTGATACTGAATGTGGAACTAACCGTGCACCTTTATTTAGCCAAGCCACCTGCACTTTGTACGGAATTTTTATTTATAATATATTTAGTTTATCATTTAAGTTGATTAAATTTCAGTAAGTTTATGATTTATTTCATAATAACTTTCAAATATTAATATAAAAATTTATGAAATGTAACGCAGTGAACTAACTTTATTAAAAGCTTAAATATCTAAATTTATATATTTTCTAAATAAATTAATATAATCTAATTGATAATTTTATTTTATTTAAAACTAACATATATAATTAGAATTGTAGTTTCTAAAAAAAACCTTTAAATTTTTAACATCAAAATTTTAAAACTCACTTTCATTTCTAAATCTCACATCTTCGAAATAATAATAAATCGATCATAGAATTTAAAATTTTGAACTTAAATAATTTTAGTTATAATGTATTTAGTTTTTATGAGAAAACTAAAAATGTTGTTACTTTTCCAAAAATCTCTTTACATTTTTGAGCAAGTAATTAGTTGTGAAAACTTCATTTTGAGTTTTAATTTAAGTTTGTAAATTATTTCACTTTAATATACTAAGTTAAAATAAAATATATTTTTATACAAGATAGTAAAGTATATAACTTTAAATAATTTCAAAATTCACCATTTCAAATTCTTAGTTTATTTCTAATTATTATATAAAAAATTATTTTATTTTCAGTTTATCTTGAATTTATAATTATTTCAGTCTATATACTAATATTAAATTTGATATATTTTTACATACATAAGATAATCTTAAAGTATATAATTTTATATTATTTCAAATTCATGATTATGAATAGTTAGTTTTTTTAATTATAATATGAAATATTCATGTTTATTTTGAGTTTTGACTTATATGAGTCATTATACTCTAAAATACTAAGTTCAAATTTGAAGTATTTTTACATATGTAAGAGTAAAATACATTATGTTAAATTATTTTGAAATCACAATTTTTGAATAATTACTTTCTTATTAATTACAATATTGAATATTTTTTCTTATTTTGAGTTTTAACTTAAATTTATTAATTATTTTATTCTAATATACTAAATTAAAATGTGATATATCTTTTACGTCCTAAAATAGTAAAGTGTATGACTTTAGATTATTTCAAAATTCACGATTTTCAAATAACTAGTTTCTTTTAAGTTACAACATGGAGTAATTTATTTTATTTTATATTTTAACTTAGCCTTCAAATTATTTTACTCTAATACACTAAGTTAAAATTTGATTTATTTTTAGAGATATAAGATAGTAAAGTATATAACATCAAATTATTTCAAAATCATGATTTTTGAATAATTAGTTTCTTTTTAATTATAATATTAAATATTTTTATGTATTTTGAGTTTAAACTTAATCTTTTTTAACTTTAATGTACTAACTTAAATTCAAGATATCTTTTACATATATAAGATAGTAAAGTATATGCTTATAACTTATTTTAAAATTCATAATTTTTTAATAATTAGTTTCTTTTTAATTATAATATCGAATATTTATAACATTAAATATGTATAGGTGGTGGCTTCTGGTGATTTTCTCAGACTTTATATATTATATAGATTAGGATTTCTATTTTTTTATATTAAATTTATGAGCCTCCCTTTATATATTATATATAGATTAAGAAAAAAAATATTATGGCTTAAAAAGAAAAAAAAATTCTATTATGAGAGAAAGCCTTTTTTCGTTTCTTGTATGTGACATTAAATGAGGAAATAGACTGAAAGAATAAAATATTCATTTCTCATGATTCCATTCCGTTCCAGCACACTAGAAGGGACAATGGAGTTTCTGGGCAAAAACCATATATAGTTAGAAGCAACACGATTTTACACGGTTCATAAAGACCAAGATGTTTTTGGACAATCAGACCCCTGATTTTAACTAATGAACGGGTTAATTTCACCGGGCCTATGCTTGTTGGACGTGTGCGCAAAGTCAAAGTCCTTGATGTTCCTGTCATAATAGGCAAACGTACGTAGGTGCAACTTTTTTCCCTCTCTTTTTTGGCCACTAAGTGCAGATTCGATATTCAAAAGTCCTTAGGCAATATAATTTCTCTCATTATTATCAGGTATATGTCCCATATATGCGTTGTTGTTTATTGTTTATTGTCTATCCCGATCCCGGCTACATATATGTTATATCTTTTTGCAATAATCACTTGGGTCGCGTTTGGACATTAGGATATGATAGGAAATAAGAGGAGAAAACTGAAAAGACATGATTTTAATCCTAATCTTGTGTTACTAGAATATGTTAGTTGGATGTAGTCTCAGATTGATTAATATATCTCTATTTTTCACTTTTTTTTCATTTTATTTCTAAAACTGAAAAAAAGAAAAAAGAAAAAAAAACATGGATGCCCTAAATTCTGTTTTTTTTAAGCACTTAAAGCAGCTCCAGTGCATGTTCCTACGACATTTTTACCTCCGCCAAAGAAACAGGGCTCAAGCAGAACTCAAATGGCGAATTGGGGAAAATAAGTTTTTTTTAATGCGTGCGTGTATATATAATATATATATATATATATAGACACATTAAAAAAACCAAGTAATTTATCCATAAATCAAGTAAATTATATAACTATTAAGTAAATTACTTGAGAAAATGTAAAAATTATTTACTTATATATACTATACATACATTCTTTTTTTTTTTTGGGAATTTATACATACATTTTCAACCCTATATGTTATAGACTAATTCTATTATGTCCGATTCAAGTTATGCCGATGAATCAGAGTCATGTGGCATTTTTGTGATGACTTTGAATATGACGGGCATTTATAATCTGCGACATCAGGGGATCTGATCATTTTCCTCAAGCAAACAAACCCGTCCAAAGTCGACTCCGTTTTTCCACAAGCATGCAAAAGAAACCCAAACTTCTCAGCTCATCTTATTTGCAATACATTCAATTTTTTTTTCCAATATTTCCAATATTGGAAATATTATTGGAATTTTTATATTCCATTTTTGCGCTATTTAATCTCTATTTTGTGTACTCCGGAACTTCAGCATCCATATCCATCGGAAAAAAAAAATTGTAACGTGTATAAAAATTTATCTGACAGCACTTATTTTTTTTTCTTTTTTTGGGTAAGTCAAATTTATCCGACAGCACTTTTAAACCACAAATTATTACTCATTATTTTATTATGTTTGTAATGGATATTTTATGGTTCCAAAATTTTCCGGTTCGCCGGAAAAGACCTCGCGTCAAAACTCTAATCTCAATTGGCGTGGCATTTTTGTGATGACATTTTTGGCGTCCAATCCAAAGTGCCCATTTTTCCAAAAGCAAGCAAAAGAAACCCAAAACTTTCATCCCCATTCTCGCTTTATTTACGACACAACAGGTTTTTAGCACCACCCCACCCAGTGCCTTCCTAAAGGGCCCCACCTAAGACGTGCACAAAGATCCTCTACCAATATATTCTTAAAGCTATTCCCTTTAGGAGACACAGGAACCTGTCTAGTTCTGGGTCTTCTGAAACAGCCACATATATATATATATATAGCCCTTCTGTCCTCTAAAAACATCCATAACATCCAACAGCTTAGCTAAATTACCAAAGATACAACGGTTTGAAGGAAATGATGCCCCTCAACGATTTGAGCCATGCAATGTGAGTCCTTCTCAGCTCTCTTCTGTGCAATTATATTCTATATTTTGAATCGGAGTTTTGAAAAATTCTAAAATCTATTAAATCTCATCCTATTTTCGATTGAATATGCCTTATATTCGATATATATATATATTAACTTTCAGGTAAAGTTTTTTTTTTTGGGGTAACATACGGGATCTTGGCCCAATTTATTGAAAATATTTTCATGTAAAGTATTTGAATGTAAAGGAAATGAACGTGCATGTTCTGAAGATCCTATGGATTGCGAAAGTTAATTACAACGCTCCAGAATTTCTCCTGAAAACCGAATGACTTGGGGTTTGATTTTTGCCAATGAGATTTCCATGTCTTTTTATTTAGCTTTTCCTTTCCCTTTGTTCGGCACATAAACATATATCTTATATAACCGTAAAACAAGAATTAACACTTCCAGATTAAAGAGCCACTGAAATATTTGATAATTGGGTAATTCAAGCCCGCGGGCCTGGGGGAATAACTTGTCCTTTTGGGCCCACTCCTACATGTGCTCAAGTCCAGTCTTCTGCTTTCACACGCTGTCCTTCGATCCGATCTTGCCCTGCTCTATTGGCCCATGCAGATTTAGGTTGTAGTCCATACATTCTCCTTATAGAAGAGGTTGATCTTACGAATCACGTGATAATGTCTCGTTGGTGGGTTGCTTGCAGTCGCAGTGAGCTTCGGCGGCAATTTGCGAGAAACCTCCGTAAGGTGCTAGTGGTCGCTAATTTGTTCATGTTACTGGCAACCCATATCTGGCTCTCATTCACGAGTCATGCTCAATTTGAAGTCTCCGGTACAATTAAGTGGATATACTATGCAATTGAAGTCTTATACACTGTCGCTCATCTAATAGTGTCTATGAGATTGAGCTCTCACTCGACCTTTCTACATGCGGAAATGATGTTCGGGATGCTCGGGTTCGAGATGATCCTATGGATCTGTGTTTCCCTCCATGCGTGGTTCTTCATAAACGTTGTAATATTTGATGTTGCTTTACTATGTACGCTGGGGCGAGAACTCCTTCCCCTTCGGCTGCCCAATACTCAACCAATTGATGATGGACCGCTTTCAGGAGTCTCTGATTTGACGGGAAATGCTACGATCGAAATGGTTTAGATGGATGGAATAAATGGTTTGGTAAATTTCATGTACTGCACATGTTGTTAGTTGCTATATCCGCTATATATAGAGCTGTGAATAAAATCGCCTAGTCATCATGACCTAGAATTTAGGTGACAAAATGCTTGAAGCTCCCCCACGGCTCGAGTGTTACTTTGCGTCCAGTCATGTTTAGATTACTAAATCACTCGGATTTTGAGTAAATTGCTTGGAGTATATAAATAACCTACACTATATAAATTGCTCTGATTATATAATATAGCATTCAATACATATTTTAATTTTAGTATGTTTGTTTATTGTTAATACAATTGCCGCTTTGTAGAAACGTGGAAAGCTTATAACTTTAACTAAAACAATCGCAATTTATTTGGTCTAAAGAGGAGCTCTTGTATGTATTCAATTCTGAGTTCAAAATTCCTTTGAGATATTAGAGTACTTTTGACGTAATTACCCACTTCGTGTCCCGTCAAAGGCTCACAGGGCTTGGAAATAGTCGGACAAAACCCGAATATTTTCAGGTAAGAGGAGGAAAAAAAGAGGGGGGAAAATAAAACAACAACAATGCTTTAGCTGAAGCTGCTCGGCCTAGTAAAAATAAGTTGGAAGAAAGCAATAATTGATAGGAGATATTTTGTCTTATCTTTTTCTTTCCAGTGTAAGGGCAAGTTTTCTAAGGTTGTAGTCGAGTATAATTCCTTCACAGTCGGTCAAGCAAATAATTTATATTCATGAGATGATTTATTACAGACTGAATAAACCCGAAATTTCAAAGAGATGGAAGAGTAGATTCTTTAGTTTAACTGGTCCAATAACTAATAAAATCTGTAAAAGGAAGGTGTGTTTATTTTTTGAAAATTTTTTAATTCAATTTCACTTCATTTATTTTCAATTCAACATCACAATCATTACTTTTTTTTCATTTTTTAAAATTTTTTTTAACCATTCAATTCAATTTTTAATATTAAATTATTTCAACTATTCATTACTTTTTTACAATTCAACAATACAATCATTACTTAATCATTACTTTCTCTTAATTATTTATTACTTTTTCACATTTTTTCTCATAATTTAATAATATAATCATTACAAACAAATTAAAATCAAAATTCAACTAAACTCAACTCTAAATCCAAACGCATTCTAAGAGTTTAAAAACGAGGCCAAATAATGAACGGCCAGAAAGAGTGGCTAACTAGTATGGTTGATTAATTAATCAACATGGGTTGGATAATGAATATATACATGGGTCTTTCGCCCTTTTGCTTTAATCGAATGTTGACTTTGTCAAGGAGCATATAATTTTTCCACAAAAACGCGGTTGCTAGAAGAATAATCTACAGAACTTGACACAGCAAACAAATTTAAATATACAATTTCTCGTCCTAACGATGAGAGAACCATTTGATGCATATTATACAATATGTTTAACGTTCAAGTGAGACAATGAAAGGAAATTCTCATTTAATTTCAGATGCCTGCACCCTATCTAGTTCGCTTTAATTTTTCTTGATTATGTTGGATTCTCATTTAAGCATGGGAGAGTGACATCGGGTCATAGTGACCAATTCCGTCGCTTTGGTATATTCCAAGTTTGAATTGGCTCCATCATGTGCAACACTTCAATACCACAGTATAGGATTCAGTTGATCGACTCATCCTCGTCCACATTCCAACTTCTCCATAGGATTTCAATTAACAAATTCAAGTAATTTGTGCATGCAATACGCTTCATCAGCAATCATTGTCACTCTTTATCAAAAGATTCATCTGATTCTATCAACCCCCTGAACTCATGAAAGACTTATAAAAAATCACATCATCACATGCAAATTATACCAATTCCAGAAAGAGCGCACTGAATATACTACTTCCTAGATCACGAGGGTGTGACTTAATGACAAATTGAGTTTTTAATGGAGAAATTATTCTTGCAGTAAAGAAATTTAAAACTCAAGGCTAAATCCACGACCATACAGATATTAATTTCAGCTGGGCTGCTCAACTAAAAAAGGTACTAAAAGTACGGATATCTCACTGCCGAGACAAGAGAAAAAACAAGCATCTCTATATTATATTAATCCCATGCAATGCCGACGACGTACTAGTTGACTTAATCTAGGAATTCTTTAAAGGATAAACTCAGCATCAATTAATTGATTAAGGGGCTTTATCAAGGCATGACGCATCAGAAACGCGCATTCAATCATCAAATCTTTTGTTTAATTGTATCCGCATTAGGGGTGGTGTTATGTAAATTATAGTTTGTTGTTAATATAAGTAGATGTAGAACTATATATTTATGAAGATTTTAAAAATATTTACAAAGTTAATTGATAAAAAAGAAGAAGAAGACAAATGTGAGTTGCATAAAATATAAAGGCATTAACCAGTGAAGGTGGGCACTTATTCATGAAAATTAAGAGAGGAGAGTGGAAGAGAAACGACGGAGGAGAGGAAAGTGGAAAATTGGGGGCGTGGTGGGTAAAAAAAAGCAAATTAATTAACTGATTCACCCTTTCATCTAATAATTCTCAATTTGTTTTATAATTTTATTTAACAAAGGATAATTGTGAAAACTAAAGTTATAACACTAAGCCCTTTTTCATTATAAGTCTTACGGGAAATAGATGAACATACTCGCATTAATCTCATAAATCAGCTATAATCGATCTCAGACGTAGAACTTACGGAAAAATAGCATATTGCCTATCGGGCTAACAGAGTTAGCTATATGTCTTATGAGTTTCTCATAATATGGTTTCTCTATAATTATGTATTGAAACTCTCTGTCTTTCCCTTTTTTTTTTTTTTTATATGCACATGATTTGAGTATTCAAAAATTCAATGTCCAATTAATTCGGTTTGATCTGCGTCGAACTAAGGGATAAAACTCTCTCTTCATTTATAAGATTCGAATAAGTAATTTTATTGTTTAAGAAAAATAAGAGTTAAATCATTTGAATCAATTCACGGTTTTTTGTTTTTTCAAAATTAAGATCATAATTTCTGAGCCCTGTGGGGCCACCGTAGATAAATTAGATATAATATAAATACATTAGCAAAGCGAGAGTGCTGAGAATAAGCAAAGTGAGGCATAAATGATGACACTTCCAGTCCACGTCAGCCCAACGTCCACTTTGCCCCCTTAGGAACAGCAAACGCGGAAGGAGTTATGAGGATTCTTCATCTCCATTGCATCTTTGACTTTCCTTTACTTAATCGTGTCCTTCCCTCACAAAATGCAATTTCCTCGCATTTATTCCCTCATCATCCCCCTTTCCACTTTTACGGTTCTAAATTAATCCTCTGAATCACATCCATAACTCATCTCCAAGTTCGCTATGCTAATTTTATTATCAGTATCAGTTTCATGAATTTTTTTTTTGATAATTCAATAATGGAGTGACATATGATATAAAGAAAAAAAATAATAATTGAACTACGTTACGAGTACATGATATGATGTTTCTAGAGGATGCGGAACGACCCCAAATTCAAGATTCCAAAGAGGGGGAGATTGGATCTGGACCTCAAGAGGAACCACATGGACACATTAGGAGATGTGATTATAAGAAGAACCCCTTTTGGAAGTTATATGGAAGTTTGAATGGGTCAGCAGTTGGACCTCCACACTCACTCACTCTCTCTCTCTCTCTCTCTCTCTCTCTCTCTCTCTCTTGGCGTCTGACCAAAGACCGGTCCAAGCTGAAAAACTCGGTTTCTCCGGTCAAAGTTCAACCTTTGCCCCTCCCTCCCTCTCTAGTCTTCCATTTTCTCCCACCACCCCTTTTAAAACCCAAAGCCCACAATCCCCTTCTCAACCCATTCACTCTCTCATCATCAGAACGAACAACTGCTAACGAACAAATCCTAAGCTTCCAAGTCATTCACCCCTTCCATGTTTGTATCTTCTTCACCATTCTTGTTCTCTTCTGCGCCTGATCATACTTCTTCTCGGAGTCGAAATTTTTCTCTACCGGGCGACTCCATCCATTCCCGGTTTCCGAGATGAGCCACTGAGAATCATATTCTTTCGCGGGCAAAAATCAGCACTCGTAACTCTTGCTGGGGTTCCTTCTTGTACTCGTGTTATACGTGCTTAGGGTGGTTCAGGTTCTGCGACAATGGAGGGCGGGTGGAGCTACGAGCAGAAGACGCTGATCAGCGAGCTGATCCAGGGGGCGAACTTGGCGAAGCAGCTGCGGGCCCACCTGAGCTCGGCGTCCTCGGCCGAGACGCGTGAGGTGCTGATCAATGGCATAATAAACTCGTTCGAGAAGGCCCTGATGGTCCTCAAGTGGAGTGGGCCCGTTGCATGCCAGCCCCAGCGTGTCCCAGCCCCTGCGGTGGGGGCCAGCGGCATCCCCGGGTCGCCGCTCTCCGTCAATGGGAGCCCCTGCAGTGATGACTTCGACAGAAGCGCGGCTGTGAGGGAGCAGTTTGATTGCAGAGATACGTCTAAGAAGAGGCAAGTTTGGAGCTATTTTCTGAATTTATGATTATCAAAAAGAAGAAGAAGAAGAAACTATTGATAAGTTAAATTTCTAATATTGATTTTAAATGGGCAGGAAGATGTTGCCGAAGTGGACTGATCAGGTGAGAATTAGCCCAGATACGGGGCTTGAAGGGCCGCAAGATGATGGTTATAGCTGGAGAAAATATGGTCAAAAGGACATCCTCGGTGCCAAATATCCGAGGTAAATATCCAAGTCCCCACACATTCAAAACGAATAATTAAAAGAAAACGAATAATAATAATAATATGTATATGAAATAAAAGAAAAAGGAACTAGGAAAGGAAATGGACAGCCAACCGTTTTCTCATCTTATCTTGTCCTTTTAGTACCTACTAGTTGCATGTTACAACTTTCAAGGATCGATCATGATACGCACAAAGAGTTGTTGTCATTACTAAACTTTCATGTCTCTTTATTTCTAGTTTTATGGACCCGATTAGACTCGTGTACTTCTCTATAATAGAGAAAACATGCCAAGAGAAAGAATATTCAACCATTCCTTTTTTGAGTTTCCAATCATATAATACTTTCTTTTTTTAAAGAGTTCCTGTCATTTCTTTAATGATATTCTCTTTTAACGGGAATTCTGTGACTTGCAGAAGCTACTACAGATGTACGTATCGAAACACTCAGAACTGCTGCGCCACGAAGCAAGTCCAGAGATCAGACGATGATCACACCGTATTTGAGATCACGTATCGAGGGAAACACACGTGCCTACAAGGAGGGCCTTCGACTCCGGCCCCACCATCCCCCGAGAAACAAGAACTGAAGCAGGTCACCCATGGCAATCACCAGCAAGACCAGTCCCAGGATGCTCTAGCACGGTTTCGAAATGGGCTGAGGGTCGACACGGAGAACTTGGATGGCAGTAATATAACCGAAATGCCACGCCCCTTCTCTTTCCGTTCATCATCCTTCGGGTTCGTCCATGGTGAAACCCACAGCTCTTCAGGCTTGGCTAACAACACGGGCAACCATGGAGGGAACCTCTCATCCCCATTCTTATCTCCTTCCACGCCCGAATCGAACTATTTCTCGCTCTCCCCATGCCCGATGACTGAATTTGGGCAGATTCACAATAGATACCGATCCGAGTCTGATCCTGCAGAGATAATTTCTGCCACCAACTCATCCGCGAATTCTCCGATCCTTGACTTGGATTTCTCACTCGAAGAAGTGGGCATTGAGCCTAACTTCCCATTCAACACCGACGGATTTCTTCCCAAGTTAGATTATTAATCCCTTTTAGCTTATTCTGTTGTAGCTACTAGCATCATAAACGGGAAGCTAAGATAGATTGCTTTGTATAATAGACAGTAGTTTTCTCTGCTTTCAGCTTCACGGTGGTTTAATTAACCATGAGATTTTTCGAATAAGTTCAATTCTTTTCAGATGGCAAACAGAGATCTCTTAGCATTGATATTTTGTCAAAGAAACAGAACTGGTCGCAGCTATTATAAATGGGCAAACACTATATATACCTCGCAAATTGTCTGGAGAGTGCGAGAATTTATACGGCAGTCTACAACATCTCTATCTCAGAATTTACAAGGATCCTAGCATGAATAGCTACAAGAATGACCAGGATTCAGAAAACACAATAAATTGCAGAACTAAACAGAAGACTGCTCCTCAGTTAAAACCTTATTAGTCGCATCGGATGTGCTCTTTTTCGTTGCTTGGGCTCTTCTGATTGCTCCTCTCAGGCCCAAGACGATGAATAAGTTGGTCAGTGTAAGTAGCGACTCGGCTCCACCGTGTAACCAGTCCACATTCGAAAGAGAAGTACCATACTGCACTTTTGCTGTCCATTTTTTTTTTTTGAATGAATCAGGCAAGGAAACTGGAGTTAGAGATTCAAATCTCAACGTGGATGCGCTCATGTCAAGTAGAATAATTTTTCAGCCAGTGACGATTTACCGTAAATTCCAGCTGGGACTGATCAGTCGAGTTGAAGCAATCCAAGAAATGAACAAGAAAGTCAGTAGGACGAGAGGAGCCGAAAAAACAAGGAAATGAGAACACGAGAACCCATAAATGAACTAAATGCTTTGTTCTTGAAGACTAGTCGTAACACAGAAACAATTGAATAACTCGAAACCTTAACGGTATAAGCTGCATTACACTTGGAATAATTTCTCTTTACTTGTGAAGGGATGTAGCTAATAGCTCAGCCTGTATTGATCTAAGCCCATATAGACAAAGAGTTATTAGCAACAAATAGTTGTAAACCGGAAGCTTCAATTTTCCTTACAAATCCGAATTGCATTCGAACTACCCAACTAGATCAAAGTAGAATTGAAAGGATTCCAATCTTCAGGATCCAACAGTCAAGCACATTCGACATTTATGCAACTTAAAATGCACCCATTGAAGCTTTAACATATCTTCTTCACAGCTTCAAAGTAAAAGCAAAAACGAATTAGAACTCGAAAGACGGTTAATTCTCGAGTACCGCAGAAAGACGGCAGCAGGGATTACGCAACTCACCATACCATACTCGACACTCTACTTCAATCAAAAGAGGGCAAACGCTCATCATTTAAAAACAACAAACTTTATGATGAAAAGGGAAATGAAATTTCAGAGAGAGAGAGAGAGAGAGAGAGAGAGATTGAAGAGAATACTGGTGGCTCCGACAAAGGCGAGCAAAAAGTAGAAGCCGAAGAGGGTGAGCTTCGGGGCAGACTTGGACTTGGTGATGAAGTAGAGGAAGCCCAGGTAAGGGAACAGGGAGAAGGCGAAGAGCTGCGAAGCTATGCTCTCCGAATCAATGTTGGGGGCCCACGGGTCCACAGGAAACAGCGAATTGCGCACAACACCTCCTCCCCCCCCTCTTCTTCTTCCTCCTCCCGGCGGGTATCTGAAACCCCCGAAGAAACTGAGCTCTCTGGGTTCTCGGAACCGGTTCGATGGTGGGTTCAGCAGGAAAGAGAGGGAGGAAGGGGAAGAAGCTGAAGGGACGGCAATGGCGGGGATCTTCCACGAAGGTGGTTGCAGACAAGCAGTGATCATGGCGGGATGTCAGGGGAATAATCGGCTTCCGGGATGGTGCCTCTGCTTGGGTCGCCGAAGAGGAAGAAGGGGATGGTGGGTCTTTCTTCTCCAGTCTTATCGGAGTCAAAGATATCAGGAAATCTTGGCCGTTGGATTGTCAGACTTTCGTGTCGGGAACAAGGGTCGGCCACAGGGGCTGGGTAAAGGTGCTCTGAGTGACTGCAGTGGGCCTCCAAGTTATTTTTCATTTAGGGCCCCTTGGAGTTGTTGGTATAGTTTTCGTAATTGGATCGCGCATCGATTCGACCGAAGGAGTTAATCATGGGTTCACAGATTCAACTGGGAACTTCAGGAGGTCAATCATGTTTTGAAAACGATAACAAAGGAACTTTTTTTTTTTTTTTTTAAGTAGAATCCACATAGGTTATTCGGGTTTTTAACATTCACTGCATCAAGCTGTTAATTTTTTTTTTTTGCGTAAACCTAGTATCTGAAAGTCCAATTAGATCCCGACTAATTCAATCGAGTTGGGTCGGCCTACTAACAGATAAAACTCTCACATCATTAATTTTCTACATTCACAATGACTCGAACCCGAAAGCTTGATTAAACGGAACAAGTATCGAACCGTTTGAATCAACCTACATATGGTTTTATGGGCATCAATTTGAACTATGGTATGGGGGCATTAGAGAGCCAACACAACACGGATGCCCCATTGATCTATAGTAGACATTCGCACGGTTCCTTTGAAAATAAATATACTCAACTACTTTAGAGGCATTTATGTGTCTCAGTATTGGATCATTTATTTATGTAACCAAACCACTGACAATTGGCGTCCCCAAGCCCCTTCAATCTCTTCTTCAGCAGGTTCTTTCAAATTTCATCACTTCCATCTACTTGCCGGTGCACTATTCCAAAGGACTATATGTGATCAGTCTTATAGTTATGACTGCCAAACAGAATCCGGCATCAAGCCGGGATTGGGAGTTATCGGCATCCACATAAGTACAGATAAGAGTTTTTCATCATTTAGAGATGTATATTGTTTGATTTCCTTTAACACTGTATATGAGATATGTAGGTGTTGGTGTATCTAATTGTGCATTGCGCTGTGTGTAGACACTGGGATCCATTTACATTTAATTAGTAGATACTAATGATAATTTTTTTCGATGCACGCTCTAGTATTCAGAAGTTTAATACTTTAACTAATTCAATTCGAACTGAATCGATTTATTAATAACGGTAAAACTCACCCCTTGAATCAAGTCACTTTGGAAGATAATGATGACAATTAACTTATGTCATTCTGCAAAATGTGTATTGATAGTACAATACACTCATGATGTCAACGGAATTACCGGCAATGGAATATTGTATTTATAGAAGATCCACACTGCTAAATTAAATTCTCCGTCCTTTTCTTATCATTTTTCTATGGGATGTTGTATTTACGGAAGATCGATCTAGAATGCTTAATTTAATTGAATCCTCTTTCCTTTTCTTCGTTTTATCTTTTCAAATGATCCCTTTTCATAGGGACTGGCTTGGATTCTCTGTTCTTAATTAGACCTGTAATGCAAGAATTGATAATCAAAAGAGGAAGTACCTTGATAACCAAGATGTTCCACGTCCGATATTTAGTGAGATTATCCGTGTTTATTTTATTAACTATTAAGATTTTTATTTTATTGTACTTGTCTTTTGGGTCTTTTTTGTAATCGAAAAATTCAATAATTGATATTTTAAAAACCTATATATATGAGCTGCTTCCATAAGTTAATGCTTCTGATAGACAAAAGTTAATTATGATCATATGCTGTCTTCTCTTTCTTGTTCCTTTTCTCCCTAAACAGACCAACCTCTAGATGCTTTCAATTACATCTTGTTTATAAAAAAATTATATTATACATATATACTTAAAATGCATATATGATATATACATGTATTTACTAAAACATTTCAAGTAAATAATTCACTCATGAAAATATTAAAAAAAAAACAAATAAATTACTTGAGATCAAGTAATTTCCCGAAAAAAAGTACAAATAATTTATTTGCACATGCATCGTGTAGACCAATTAGTTGGTTGGTATTATAATATTGATTGAGCATCAAAAGCTAAAAGATCTATAAATCGAACACGCACATTCATGCAAGAAACCTTAGCACATATCCAAACCAACCTGTAGTGCTGCAATGCAATCTTTGTATGATGCAATTATTTCTAGTTCATTGGATTACTATAATTATTTATCGGTTTTTATTTACCGTAAAGAATACAACCGTACTGGAGAGTAAATCTTGCCGAGGCCAATCTAAACGTTCCAATGCTCGGAAATTTGATACGTTCCAATGGCTCACACTCGCAATAGATTTTATAAAATATTCCAGTTACTCATTAACCCAGTGAATGTGCAGCAAACCCAAAACCTCAGAAAAGTTATTCAACACCCAACATAGGTCCATCACTGGATGTACACTGCATACGTAATGAAAAAGAGGCTGCCTGATAAATAAGTTTCTTGCTCATGTCCAAGCCTACGAGATATAACCGATAGATGTGGAGCTGAGTCTCTCTGAGGCTGTCCTCACAAACAAGCTGATATCTGGTGATAACCCGCCATGATCCACCCCTGAAGCCTTTGGAATGGCCAAAAGTGGACCCGACTGATAAAAGCAAAACCCATCACTTGGGTCCTTCGGCCGAGGCTTAGTCGCCCTCGGCGACTTGAAAAGGGATTGGATAAATTTCTGGAGCGGTTGTGAGATCCTCTTTGAAGCTCGGTTGGCTGTCGGCTGAGCCAGTCGAGCTCCAGAACAACGACTAGGCAAGTGAGTCATGGAGGAGCTACGAGAAGACACAGCGGCGTCGAGTTGGCGCTTGAGCGACTCGAGCTCAAAGGAGTCATAAAGCGAGCTTCCGCAGTCCCATATGAGCGTCTTGGACAGGTCGGCTTCTCTTCGTTGCATCTGCTCTGCCGTTTTCTCCATTTCCATGGGTTTTCTTCTTCAGAGAACAGAAGACGGATAGGCGATGTTATGCCGTGAATTCTGACATGGGAAGCCCATTTTATTTGTCTGTCGGGGCGTTCTATTGCTTACTTATTGAGCCTTAAATTGTTTCCAATTCAAATTCTTTTGTATTCTATATATACAGCTACTGAAAAGAAGTCCCCTTCCCCCCAAAAATTAAATTTCGATACGGATGTACTAAATTTTAAAATGCGTAGTTTTTAATTTATCATAAGATCCAATTTCAAATAACTTTCCTCGATCCATTAAAAAAAATCTCGATGATAAACTGAGCCCGAAATAGTTTTTTTTTTTTTTTTTTTCTGATTTTTCACGACTCACTCGCCTAGATGAATATGTGAATGCCTACGCATTTAGTGAACATCGATATTGGACATTGATCCCATAAAGCAATGCAAGCGATTATCTCATGCATTTGTTGTATTACGTGAAGTTCGATGAATAAACGCTTCATTACGTATTTGAAGGGAAAAAGAAGAAAGAGAATAAACGCTTAATTTTTATTTTAATTTTTTGGTGAACAAATAAACGCTTAATTGGTGCACAATGTATTATAATTAGGCATTTCTTTTGCATTCCTTCAACGGATTCTTCTTTGGCAATGTATGAAAGTTAGGGACGACCTTTTAAGCCCAATTCTAACTTGGGCTCCGAGGTTACCTTATAAAGGACATCGTAGAAGGTAAAAGATTGATAATTCTTCGGTTCTTCATCCATGAAAATTAGGAAAGAAAAACCAGCAGTTTCTGTTTATCATTGTCCTGGAAAAATTGTCCAAAATAAATATTTGAAAAGTTGCAAATCCTGTAATAGTACACAGAATTTTGTACTTTAGATTGCATGTTTTTGGAAAGCTTTAATAATTTTTCATGCCTTTTAATTTTAAAAATTACCATAATTAGGAAAGATGAAAGTTTTTGTAGTAATATAATGTAAAACTAATTGACAAAGAAAACTTACCAAAAAATGAGGTAAAAAAAAGGCGATTTAAGGAATTTCATTGCTAGATCAAAGCTGCAACTAAAAACTTCTAGTAAGCTAAGTTTTACACCTCTGGACAAATCCGGCTCAAACTGAATTAGTAGGGCCCATTGAACTCCCGAATACAGGTAGGGCACTCCAAATAATATATATGTGGGACCTTAAAATTTAAAGTAAGAAATCCATAGAAAAGGAGGAAGCTTATGCAGACAACGGATGAGCCTCTTGTGTAGTGATAGATGGGTCAGGCTTCGTTCCGGTTCCGGCTTTCTTACCAAGTAAGAAAGTGATCATGTTTTTTTTCCCCTGGCAGGATGAGTAATTTCAATTCAATCCAGCTATCAGAGCTCGAGTTAAAATATCTCACACCAGGACTTCTTCTTTGTTCCACTAACAGGACTATCCAATGATAGGGCACATTGGCAAAGAAAAATTCAGATCTTGTGATGATGAGTGTATCTTTAGGAAGTTGTCAATGGTCATGGGCGTGTGTGGAAGGAGCAACGTTCTTACGCTGCAGCTCGGAAATGATCAAGGTCAGATAGAAAGTTTTCAATTTAGATTGAATATTGTAAGGTATCCATCCCTCCATCATCGAATTGAGTTCTTCCAGTTTTTAACAAGTCACAGGAATGGCCAAGGTTATGGATGTGTGTGTGGGAGGAGCAACCATGTTGCTTCCTCGATCATCGAATTGAAGTTCTTCCAGATTTGAATAAGATTAGGACAAGTCACAGAAAGTAATTTTATCGTAGCGGTTGAAACTCAAATAAATTGGAAAAAGGAGGAGGATTGTCTCATTGCAAAATCCATGCTCTTTTTCATTGCAGGATGAAGGAAGACTTAAGAAGCCATAAAACTGATTGAATTGATTCCGATGTACCGAATCCGAAAGGAAAACCTTCAATTGTCAGTCCTAACAAACGCCATCAAATCGATGGCCCTCGCTATTCCCTCTGTCCTCTCTAACAAACTCGAACCATTTCCATCTACTGCTCAGTTCTGTCATCACCAGCAGCAACAAACTTGTTGTACTCTTCGAGTTCCTTCTTGTACACTTCCATTGCTTCTGCAGCTTTTCCATTCCATACGGCTCTCTCCTCTTCACTTAATTCCTATTAACACCACGAAGTATATCAGTCCCAAAATTCTCTCATTTTGGATATCTAACTCGAACATGAAAACAGGCAAGTCAACTTAATTTACCTTCCATTTCACTGAAATCAGCGCAGTGAGGGTCGAGTTGTTGATCCCTGGCCTTTCCTCCGACAGGATCCTCCTCGTCTCTTTGCTGAACAGGAAGAATGAGGAGGCTGGCTTCTTAGGCCTGTTCGGGTCGACATTCTTTTTCTCTCCGTTCTTCTTCTGCCGATTCTCTTTCGTTTTCTGCGTATTTACTCAATTTGATAAGTTTCCCTCGTAAATTAACACGAGGCAGCAATGAAGAAAACATCTGGCGTTTCATTCAAGAACCTTGATTATGTTATCAGCCTTCTCCTTCTTCTTGAGCAGCTGCAGGGCTTCCTGCTTCTGTAGCTTCATCTGCTCTTCCTCCTCCCTTCGAGAACTCTCCGCCTCCTCTTCCTTCTTCTGCTTGTATGCCTCCATCTCTTCCATATACTTCTCCTTCTTCTTCTTAGCCATCTGCAGATTCCAAGGTAAAAAGGGTTTCAGCATCAACCTTGCACTCACCTAGAAGCATAACCAAATCATATAATGAAGAAACAAACCTCCTCATATGGCCTTCTCTGATCCTCAGTCATATTCTTCCATTCCTCGCCGGTGACTTTCGCAACCTATCATTGACCAATCACAATTAGGTCTTAACCTCTCTAAACCCCAGAAGTTAACTAAGCATTGATTTATCAGATTAACAGCGTATGTTCATTCAATCACCTCCAAGACATTCTTGTTTTCTGCAACTAGAGCAGCCCTTCTCTCATTGGAGAACAGGAAGAACGCTGACATGGGCTGCTTCGGTTTCAGCGGGTCCCTCTCTTTCCTGAAGTCAAAGTCAAACATGAGATGTATACGCAAAAGGAGATTCATAAGATCTGATCAAAGGTCAGAACTCTATAAACCCCAAACGTCCGGGAGATTGAGCTTACTTGGTCTTCTTGGTCTCCTTTTCCGCTTCTTGCTTGAACTGGAGGTACTGTTCGAGCAGCTCCATGGCAGTCTTCTGCTTGTGCTCCTCTTCAAGAAGCTTCATCGCTTCAGCCTCGCGCTTCTCCTTTGCGAGAATCTGCAGATATGCTTCCTTCTCCGCCTGGTACTTCTCCTCGTAGGGCTTCTTCTCCTCAGCAGTAACATTCTTCCATTTCGTCCCCAATATGTTCGAGATCTCCTTGAACTCTGCTTCAGGGTTCTCCTTCTTGATCTGCCACCAAGAACCCCCACATGGGTCATTCATTCAATCAAGAATCAACAAGAAGATAAGATCTGAACATCTTAAATCAATCAATCAACGAAGAAGCCCTTCTTTTTACCTCAGCCCACTGATCTTTGCACCAGAGAATGTAAGGCGGCGATGGCCTCTTCTTCTCATGGCACCCCTTCTTCTTCTCTTTCTTGTCCTGCTCCTTGTCCTTCACAGCTTGAACGATAGGGAACGTCTGCAACAAATTTCAATAATCCATTTCAGATCTCTGTGAACAGAAGGATATTCCATATATTCTTATATTACAGGAAATGAACTGACCATCGTGGGCTTGAACTCCTTGAGTTTCTGCAGCTTCTTGAGCTCGGTCTGGAGCTTCTCCCGCTCCCGGCCCTTCGACTCGAGCTCCTCCTCCTTCTGCCTCAGCATCTCGTCCCGCTCCTTCAGCATCTCCTGAGTCCTCTCCTTCTCGATCTTCAACTTCTCCATCATCTCCTGCATCTCCTGCAGCTCCTTCTCGAAGGAGGAAGGTGATGATTGCAGCTGCTTCTGCTTCGGCCTTCCCTTCGATTTGCCCTTCTTGGGCTGGCTCTCCTGTTGTTGGATCTCCTCGGAGGGCACATCCTTTTCAACCGCCGGTGATGGCTTCTGGGCCGAGACATCGAGTTCTTCGTTTGGTGGAGGAAGGTTCGTGTTCTTCGGCTTCAGAGCCTTCCTGCTGTTCTTCCCTTTCTTGGTGGGCGGGTTCACGGGGATCTCAGCGATTACGGAGTCAGCCATTGCTCAAGAGCCAGAGGGAAGGAGAGAGGGGAGCGGGAGAAGGTGGAAATTTGACTTGAGATTATGGTGACGAGAGACGTAGAAAGGGGGAAAAGGGGTTTATAAAGGGGAAGGCAGAGTCACAGCAACGGGCAGATTTTTCAAATTTCAAATGGTGGGGGTTTGTTATTGGAAACCGAACGGATTCGATTCAAATTTCGACCGTTACTGAAAAGAAAAAAACCAAATAGTGGATTATTATGGGGTCATTGTGATTCCAAATCTGACCAGCCCATATATGGCTTTCAAATTAATTTGGGCTTCTTTAGGAAAGGCCCGTTTTAGGATTTGTCAACACTTGACATGTTTTACTTTCGAAAAATGGCTTGTGACTCGATTAGCAGAGCGAGAGAAGACGATAAAGAAAAGATAGAATAACAAAGCATACACGAAGCATCTCATGAGCAGGGCCAAAACTTACACCTTGACTGGAATTAATATTGGTCAATAGGATGAGATTTGTCGAAATCCAATTCATATGAGTTTTTCTCCTTCTGCTTAATGGCCACTCCATGTGACAGAAACATAAGAAAACGTGGCCTCACTGACATGATATACCTTTAGACAAATACAAAAAAGAAGCTTTTTTCGAGTATTCTATTCACAAGGCACAAATGATGAGTACTACCACTTTCATATCACCGTGTGACTCCTAGAACCGCTCTCAATCAGCATTCACGACCATTTCCATTATCACATCGTTCCATGCATCAATGGGCCCGGGCAGGCACCAGTGCAGACAATCCTTCTGGACTGTAGCATTCACGTCTCGAGCAAAGGGTTGGAACTTGCGGTACGGTCCTGGGTGCCCATCAGGTCTCGATAATGAAAGGTTTGTGAAATCAAGAAGCCTCAGCTTCACCCCGTTCCTCTCTGCTTGCTTCCTTGCCTTCTCAAACTCCCTCAATTCAATTTCCAGTAAGACCCTGTTCACAGGCTTGAGCTCGAACTCGCCTTCTTTGACCGGTGCCTTCCTCGGACAGGTTCCCCCATTATGCCATTCCCCATTCTCAAAATGATCGGGAGTTGACGTTCTGAAGAAGATCGAGCCCTTGTGATTGGAGTTTGATATGAAGTCCATCACCTTGTGAAGAGTCTTCTCGTAAGCAAAATCAAACCTGAGCTCAGTCAAATTTCTACTCTGATCACAGTTGTGGCAACCTAAAATAGTGTCATTCTCGTAATAGATTGAGGACTTGAGGAACCATTTTCCAGTTGATATTATCACGTAGTCGATATTCTGGTACATATTGGTCCATTTTGAATCAAGCTCGTCGAGATAGAGCTTGACCTCAGAAGTTGAGACCCCGTTCATGTCTTCGAAGATGGCAGCTTTTACGAGGAAAGGGGACCAGACAACAGAGATGGTCAGGTTGTAGGAGGGAAAATGCCATCTCCTGGACTTGTACTCCTCATCATGGTACATTTCGATCGGTTTTTCCACCTAAAGGTCGCAGAAATGGAAACAAATAAGTCGCAGTCTGGAGAAGACGACAGAAGGTCTATATCACAATTATTCATCAACTACTATATTACTATGAAACACTTGAAAATAGCCGGTTTTCATCATGCTGAAGCAGTAGTTATATAATGCTGGCTAACCCAGTGATAAGCCACCACATACACCTACAACTAAAAGTTTGTATATCTGGTATAGAACAAGTAATATTGTTTTAAAAACATTCTACTTTACACTACATCTGACCAGAGTGAGTACAACAATAGATTAGGAAGAGGTAGGAGAATATCCGAGGAAGTCCCACAATAGGAGACCACAGGTGTACTCACAAATTGCACCCACCAGAAGTGAGTCACGCCTGATTTCACATACGAGCAGACAAAAAGGACAGATGTAAAACTTACATCTGAAACAGAAATCCTTTTATGTCCACTTTCTAAATTCGTCAATTAGACCGACTTAACAGATACAGGGACAGCAGAAGAAATGTGATAAATGTGCACAGGGCACAATCCATATGAAATCTGTATCTAAGCTGTATGCATAGCCCTACCCCACTGTAAGTTCATCAGAACTTACATGAATATATAATAGAATACCAAGGAATGGAGTTCTATGTAGAAAGATACCAAATTACATAAATTTCAATGAGGCCCTAGTTTACTTCATGCTGAAATTTCATTTCACAAACCTTCAAAGAACACATACCGTTGAGAGCATGCACAACACGGACTGCACATGGTTTCGGGAGATGGAATCGCCAATTAACGCCCATGTCTTATTCCTCATCAGTTCAAGAAATCTCCCAGCGTCAAACGGAGGCAACTCGCAAGACCGTGGATTCCATCGCCAGTATAAGTACCCAGTATCGGGCCTCCCATTCTTCATACAGTTCTGAGGGGATTCAATGAGGGGGCAGCTCTCATTGGTATAAATAGGCCCCGAGGGGTTGGGGATCCAATCACCCGTAAAAAGATCACATTTTTCTGCATTAGCATCGAAGAACAACGATTTCAGCGAATCTGGCAGAATAATCCAAAAAATGGATCTTTGCTGCAACTAAGACTGCATCCACAGATCAACATTACTTTACTCGGTTTAATGAATGATTCGACACCCAAAATTGAACACAAAAACAACTACTAAGAAGGGCGACTCTATTCCAAAATGCACAGCATTTCGGAAACCCACCGCTTCTTGGCCGATAAGATGATGCGCTTAGAGATTCGAATACACGAAACTTACAGCACAGAAACATTAATTTCAATGAGCACTCAATCGGATTAGCCAAAACCAAGAAACCATTCAGCAAATTTCATTAAGGATCTCGAAAAAAAAAAATCTTATAAATTTGGATTACCTTCTACAGTCACCTGATCCTGACTCTGTAGCGATGACTCCTCCTCGGCAGGATGTGCAGCATCAACTGTCATCGCCGGTTCCGGGATATCCCTCCTGTCAATCATCAATGGCGCCTCAATCCGATCCAGAGAATCAGTATAGGAGCGAAACAAGATCCTAAAACCAAAACCCAACAACAGGAACACAGCTGCCAGCTTGAGGACCAAGCTGCTGTTCTTGGGAAGGCACGAAGAAGCCCTCCATTTGAGTTTCATCTTCTTGTCCCTGAGCTTGTCCGCCCCTCTGCTCCCTCTCTCCCTCTCCTTAGCAACGGTCGTCAAGTCCATCAAATCAGACCCTCCATTGCTCTTCTACTTACCCAGTCGAAAATTTTACCAGTGACCCGTAGCTATTGAAGGGGGACCCTTCTGCTGCTATAGCTTTGCCGCACTCCGGGGTTAATCCATCAGAGCATTGAATGCAGATCGGGGGGTGACTGACAAGACCCAGGAGGGAAAATTGGGGAAAGTGTTGAAATTGAAGGCGGATTGACGGAGGAATGGTGAGGCTTGCGGTCTACCGACAAGAGGAGACCTACGGGCTTTACGGTTGTTACATAAACTTGTTAGCATAAGCTTAAGGGTATATAATAAAGCTCCGTCGTTACGTCCCAGGCAAGAAGAATCCCTGCTGGCTGGGTTACCTTTTTTCATGAGAAAGACACAGTCCACCTCGTGCTTACGAGTTAATTTAATCATGGATTTATTTGGGACTAACAATTTTGCACTTTAGCCCCCTGTAGTTAGCGTTATTTTCCATATACCCTTTCAATTTTACTTCAAGGCCTTTCTTACCCATGAAATTTTCAGTATACTCGGATGTCGAAACCAGGTTTGGACCGAGGAGGGTGTTGAGGCCCGTCAACTCTCATAAAATTTGGATACTCTAGTCTCTAGCTAAATTTATATATTATTTATAATTTTTTAATAAAATCATCGATATTTACCTCGTGCAAGGATGATCTATCTTCGCATTAGCATGAATGATCTTGCCTCCTTAATTCGAGAGGTGCATCCCTGGTTGAGAAATTGGGAAGAATCGTAGAATCAATGATTACGATCGACAATTGCTCAAGTAGGAGGGCATTAAGTCAAGTAGAGATTTTGACCTTTATTAACTTCTTTATAAGTTTAAGTGGAAATATCACGTCGATATATAACTATTTTGTCATTCAATATCATGATTCAATGAGTTAATTGTACTAGGAAATGGGTCTATACAACCTTGATTATCTCCGATTCAATTTTTTTTTTCCTTTCATACTTTCTTATGGCAATGTTGTGAGAGGCAATGGATCAGCCTTTTAGGCAAGTCAACTTCTCTTCTCAACCACAGCCACAAAGCATTGGATATATATATTTTAAAATCTGGGATATATGATAAAGATAATGCATGGGATCAACTTCCATGAATATAATATAGAGTATTATATCCAGAAAATGCAAAAATGATCTTGAAACAACAACGTTCAAATAAAAAAGGCAGATATTATACACAACCAAAATATATCTGCTTTGGCAGGAGACGGACAACAGTATATTATATGACTTCTCAGTCATTAGCTGACGTGGTCCCCAAAAAAAAAAACAGAGATAGAAAGAGCAAAAATAATTAAAGCCAGAATTAAATATTTCTATTCCCATCCAACCCCATTCAATAATTGGGGCCACATGTTGCAAAAGATTATTCTGTCGCGTAGACTACGTATAATATTCACAAACAACCAATATTAGGGAAAGAATATGTCTCATATATCACATTTTGTCTTCTTTTTTTTTTAATTCTTAAAAATAAAAATATAATTACAGGAAAAATGGAAGTGACTCTCACTCACATCATTCCTTTTGGAACTCTCATGCCAAATCCGCGTCCTGACTTCACAACCCTGCAATTGCATTGCATACAGAACAACGATAGCATGAATACATTTCTTAGGAACATAAATCTCGGAAAATCTGACAGCAAGAATACATTACTTAGGAACATAAATATCGGAAAAGCTCAAAATTTAACAGAGATTAAACAATAAAGGTTAGTTGATGCAGTGTTGCTAATTTTTTACTTACGTCGGGGCAAGTTTTCCGAGGTCATACAGCTCTTCGTCGGTGTCTTCATCGATGACCTTCCCGGAGATGTCGATGATATAAAACTGGTTTCTTGTAGTAGGTAGCCCTCGGCTTGCAAGTAATTTTAGATCGTGCTGATGTAATTGCCTCCCGTTTACAAAGATGCCAGTGTCCCCAGCAGAGCAATTTGTAGGCATCGGATAGTTGAACTCCTCGATAAATGGCTGCAGAACACCAACGAAAAGAAGAACCAAACAAGTGAAAAGGCCGCGGAATTTAAGAGTAGAGGCTTGTCGTTGAAAAGAAAGTGTTGATGAGAAGATGGATTTGCAGATGCTACCGGAATTATCCCGAGACAAGGATATTTCATCACGCCCCAAAAACCGGAATGGTAATCATACCTGCACAAGGGGGATTCAAAGGAAATATGAAACTAGAAAAAGTAGCTTATGCATATTTCTCTTCTGGAAGTAGGAAAACAAGGCCCAGAAGGCCCTAAGTTAGTGAAAAAAATTCATCCTGTCAGAGGGATCACTACCAAGCAGGAGGGGAGAATTCGATTTGAAAAGGTCGAAACATAAAGGGGACTGACCAGTAATCTCCTGGACAAATCGGGCCAGCACGAACTTCGACCTGCTTAACGAAGCTGTCGGGTATAGGATGGCCATTAATAGTAACCTCGGGTCTCTCATTTTTGAAGCTCGGTTCAGGCCTCGGTTGCTCTCTGACACTTCTGTTCAGGAGGCCCTTGAAGAAGGATCTTCCCCCTCCTTTCTTGTTTTTAGGTTGGTCTTCTTCTCTGCTTGTGTCGATGGAGTCCTGAGACAAGCTCGTGATGGGGTATTCACTTGCAGAAACTTCTACTTCAGTGATCTCAGAATTATCCTTGTAGGACTTGTGAGGTGAATCGATCTTCCGGAGAAAGGCCTTCTCTTGGTTGGAATCATCGCTACTCTTTTCATTCTCCTGTTGAGTCTGATGTACAATCATAGAAGTGGAATTCTGAGGACTATTTTGGAGAGGCGAAGCTGGTAGAATTGGAGAAGTGTGATCAGCATTCTGTATGATCAAATCTTTCAGGTTCCCATTTTCCTCTTCTTTAGCCCCTTCGTGATCTTCCAAAGGAGGAGAAAAGGAAGAATTAAAGCCTGCTGGCTTCTCATTTCGACCCACATATACTTCTTCCCTTGAAAATGCAGTTTCTTCAGATATCGATGAGATGTTCTGTTCAGGGTCATTATAAGAAGTCATGCTGCCAGAATCGATAAGCCTGGGAGATGAACTTCGGTCACTCCCTCCTTTATTCAAAAACTTAGACGATGGACCTTCATTACTAGCCTTATCTGGTGAGTCTTCAATAATACGAGTAATCAGCCTCTTCTCCTGTAGCTTGATATAGATCACAGCTGAACACGAACCACAGCAAGTTTTCTCTGTGCCCTTCTCTTTTATTCTCAACCTTCGAGGCAACTTTAGGAGACTGAAGCAATTAGAGCAAATTAAAAATGGCGCACCACCTGCTAGTGCAGGCCGGTGCTTTCTGCTCTTGATTGAGGCCAAGGCCATTTTTGAGGACGCCAGACTAAGACTGCCAGAGTTGTCTGAATCTCTGTTAACTGACCATCTTTCTCGGGGCTGTGATTGATCTTGTGAAAGGAACCTGGAAGAATCGGGATCCACCTGATGTGCAACTTTTGGCCTCACCTGAGCTGGACTGATGCGATGCTGGAACTGCAAATCAAACCTCTCTTCCACGATCATCCTTGAGCTTGGTGGCTGGGGAGGAAATGGATCTCGAGGATATGACTCAAACAGTTCAGGGTCGATAAATTCCATATTCTCTTTGAGGAAGGCTCTATTTGATGAATTATGTACGTATCTGCTGGATGTTCCGGCTAATTGTGGACCAAATGTGTCCTGGAAGTTGCCGGGAAGACTTGAAATGTTCGATACTCCCATGTTGTAACAACCAGGATATGCAGCAGGCCAATTATAGTGCGGCGAACGGGCATTGTGACGAACACTGGGAACCATATTCCTGTTAATGGGAAGCCTTTGCTCTGGCTCCTTAGATCTGCTGATCTGATAATTCAACTCCTCCAACTTCCTCAGAAGCTCTGCTCGATCCATTTCCAAGTTTTCAACTTCATCAGGCCCATATGCCTCATGACGGCTCGCTGTGGGCTGGCCATAGCCGTAAAATGGAGGAGCTCCATGACGAGGTTCCGCTGGGTTTATGGAAAATGCTTGGAAACGTTGCTCCCACTCTTCCAACCGATCATTCCCAGCTCTGGATGATCTCACATTCAAAAGCCTAGTGGGATCATTCCACCGAGGGTAGGCCTCTTGGAAGCCTCTCCTGGCAGTGAAATGTTTGACAGGTTCATAGCGGTGTAGGGTGGTCTCCTCGTTATCTCCACCAAACCGATCATTGATGGAATCATTCAACATCCTCCTGTTGTTAGCGGCATAACCTGCATCTTCCTTGTTCCTGCTATTCTCAATAAGCCTCGATCCCGCACCATACTTGCTTGGGCTCCTACCGCTGTCAAAAGAAGCATACCTATTCTCCATTGTACTTCGTTCCGCTAACCAAGTCCACCTCCTAACTTTCTATGGAATTAGTCTTCCTTCCTATATTGTTGAAATAGCAAATTGGACCGCCAAAATCATCAGAGCCTGACAAAAGTAAATTGTTCAACCACCCAAGGTTAGATTGCAGATGGAGTGAAACCCAAGTAGGTTTTCTTTTCTTGTTCTACTGAGTAAAAATGTGATGGTAACTTTAAGCTTCGGCAACGTCCATCGTGTCCCTAGCAATGTCATCAAACATACCTCTTTGAGAATTTTTCTTCCACACGACACGAAACTAATATGCAGGGTAGGCCGAAAACCCCTCAATGTTCTTCTCAAACTTACGAGTATTCATCTCCCCTCCTAATACTACTACTACTACTACTACGTGAAGTCGGGTATGATACACAATACATATGATGAAAATTTGCAGCAACCATGAGGGCTGAGGGCATACCTCTAGGAAGACAGCGTCGTCGTCACTGCTGGAAAGCTCCAATGACGGAATTCATCGATCCTCAAACTTCAAACTACATAAGGAAGTTCAAAGCAATTTTCGTCGTCAAGGGACTCTCTCTGCCTGCTCTTGACGAGGATGGAGGAGGGCATGGGAAATGAATGTCGGGGAAGAGATTTGAATGAAAGGATATGTGAGAATGAGGAAATTTATTGGCCGGGGACTTTTGGGGACGACAAGGGTGACAGGAGCAAGTCTTGTTAACAGTAAGGATTTGATTTTTGCAACTATTATGTCCAAAAGATGGGTTGTATGATATGAAAGAAGTATCCGTGCAGACGCTTGTTATTGACCCGTTCAACCTTAGCAATGCCACCAAAGATGGAGAAATTATGGGATGCGTAAGATTTCACTCCAGAATCACACATGTTGAGTAAGAAAGATAGAATCATGTAATAAGGAAGAGAGAGAATTATGTAGTGGGATACTTATGATAAGTTGATTTCAGAATTAAAGTAATTTTGATTTTAATTGTGAAAAAGAATAAAATGTTGTGTAATGTGTTGAGTTAAAATTTTTGACTTGGGAAATGTGTATTTTTATTGTTTAGTGGATTAAGTTAAAGTTAAAATTAAAATTTTTATAATTTTAATCCTGAAAACAAACGGATCATTATTATTCGGGTTAACGTTTTACACAATCACGTGATTATGTATTACTCATTTAATATTTTCTCGAAAATATGATGCAATAGAAAGAGAAAATAATCTTTTTATTTATTTATAGGAAAAGGTCGTTTAACATTTTTGTCGTTTTCATCTATTTTTTAATTATATCCTTAACCTTCTCTCATAATGTCAGTTTCAGCCTTTCCATTAATTTTCGGTTAAAACCGTTAGATGAAGAGGAAAATAACAATTTATCCGTCGAGAGATTGATGTTATATCAAATCAAATCTCAATTTTTTTTTACATCAAATTAGACATTGACATATTAAATGTATATCAGATGATCCATTTCATCTACCTGTCATTCAATAGTGGACGGCAACATGTGATATTATTTTTTATTTTTTTCATCAATTTCGACATTGACCTATTAAATGTACATCATATTACCCTTTTCGTCAGAAAGATCTATCGAGTTTTTAACGGCAGACAGACAAAAGGGGCAATATCATCTACATTTAATAGGTCAATGTCAAAATTGATGTAAAAATTTTTTAAAGTTCAGATTTGATATAACATCGATCTCTTGAGGGTGAAATTATTAGTTTACTCTTACATTAATTAGGCAAAATAAGAGAGAGAGAATTCAACCTGGTTACACTTATTTTCAATCTAATTTTTTTTTAAAAAAATCTTACTTAAATTTTCACCTATTAAACTTGTTATTCCCTTTTTTTTTCCCTGATAAACCCCCTCTAAATAAAAGGAAAATCTGGAAAATTTTGGATGCACGAGAAAGAGGTGCATGCAAAAAAATATGATAGTTTTTCACCCAAAAAAGATTAATACGACTTTTTTTTTTCCATGAATCCAAGAGAGATGACCCTCCTGAATCTGTCCGTGGGTCGAGCGACAACTCTAGACTTCTATGGGAAAATTAATAAATTCTACATTTCATAAATTTAACTCATAGTTCTCCTTTATTTAGGATTTTTCCCACTCATTCCATACTATGGCAAATCCTGAGACGAAGGTTTGAGAAATTCTCTTGCGTATGTCCCTGTTTATATCATGATATATTCCCTACGTGTAATTCTCGGTTAGTTTCAGTTTGATTCTAATTATACTGCTTAATGTCTATTATAATTTCTTATACTCTTATCTTTTATGTACAATGAAATCCAGGTAATAGGAGTCATTTTCTTTTTCATCATGGATTCTGCCATGAAAAATAAAGTCAGAAAATTCAAATTTCGGGAAGTCCTTGCAATTGCAACTGTGTTCAGCTAACATTGTCTAGGGCCTATCATAGAAATAGTTGCATTTATTATTTGAAATATCAATGCACTTATTTTCACGCTTATCTAACAATTCCATTTACAATAAATGTGAACGTGGAAAAATTGGGCCAATGAATATGGAATTAAGTGCTGGAAAGACGAAAGAGTCCCTAATTTACATCTGATAAAGTTTAAAATTGATGGCTGGTGGGTCCGGGTAATATATTTGCGCGTAATTTGGGTCCAGCCACTTGGATTATTCCCCTAGATTTTTTTTTGGTAGTCAACCCTCTCCCCGTTCCATTTTTTAGCAATTTCCCTTTCCCCTTAGGTTTTATTATTGGTAACAACTCCCTTTAAATTTCCTTTTTGCTAATCCCACTCTTCATAACAAAATTTCCTAGCTTTTTTTTATATATATATATATATATAACGAGGTGTTTTTTTTTTCTCGAGCCCATAAACACCCCACAAGTTCATAGATTCAGGTAAGTTCATGTGCGAGCACATGTATGGGTGGCCTCATCAAAGGCTTATTTCCTAACTATTATTAACCACAAGTGATATTGAAACATACATGAGATTGGAGAATTATATAGAAGATTAGTCAAAATTTATATGGAAAAACTCAATATTAATTATCTAGATAATCTGTTACTCGTGTTTTAGCGATAAAATTTTGACTCGGTTTAACGAAGTCCAGGTCTTATGCTTCAAAGAAAAAACTATTATATGTCCCCGAAAGGTTCAGCAAAAATATATATCCCCGAAAGGTCAATGTTGCCTTTTAGAGGTAAATTTTGCTTCACCTAATAATTCGTAAAAGTAAATTGATTAGGTGACTCGAGTACTGAGGAGATGATTGCCAAAAGTGAAACTGTTAGGACGTTGATGATTAACGAGAAAAACAATTTTACCAAATTTAGTTGTTTCTCCAAGAACATTAAAAAAAAAGTTCATTTCTTTTTTAAATAAAATATTTCCAAATTTTCCCGCTCAGCTGCCAAAGCCTAAATTATATTTCAATAATTGTGAACTCAAACGGATCAATTAATTCTTAAAGTATTTTATTTATTTGCGTGCAATACAGGCTCAAGCCCAGATTTTCATTAGCTATGATATTTCTGCTGCCACACAATGCGGAAGCCAATTTACAGCCAATATCTAGAATCATTCAATAAAAGACATAGTCCTTTGAAAAAGATTTATAAAAAAACAAGATGAGTTGACATGGCCCTTTTTTTTTAATCAATAAACGTGGCATGGTTTGGCCCTATTATTATTGTCAACTCGAACAACCCCGCATACGAATATTCAAAGCGGACATCGATTAAACTACGATTGGGATTTGTAGGTTGGACTTATTTTTATCTATTAGCAAATGTGAAGAAAAAACCCCCTATTTTATTCTAGCAGACCGCTATTTAAAATTAAAGCATAAACAGAGAGAGGAAGATTTACTGGGACCTTCATTGTGTAATGGTTAATTAATTCTTTAAACATAAAGGGAAAAACAAAAAAGAGCAAAAGGACTCGGACCATGCGTTGGGAAGATGTGGATGGAAGGGGGACATAAATCAAACGGATTTGAGAAATCTAGTTATGAGGCGGGAAGATGGTTACTTGGGCTCGACAAAAATAATGTTTTTGACCACTTTGTCTTACTATTAATTTCAGAAGATGAACTCAAAAGCTAAGGTTGCAGCACCGATCGTCATTATAGTGGAGTAGTACACAATGGTGAACCTGAGAGATAAGTTTTATACATGTCTCTTCACATATAGGTCTCCATCATGGTGTTTTTCAGGGAGTCCATAGCAGATTTCGGGTTCGGATTCTGGAAGGTCGAGAACTGGGACTTTCTCCCGTAGTGGAGGTTTTCAATCGTGCCTTATTGGTGATAGTAGCAAGAATTCGGGATCTTATATATATTCGAGTAACAGTGCCCCAACGATGAACATCTAGTATTGATGAAGACTACTCGCTCTTCCTGAATATTGATATCCTACTAACAGGATGTCCTAATATGAACCTATAACTCGCACTTATTATTTGTATATTGTATGCAGACAATTGTTTGCCCGTAAAATGGCCCGAGTGACTCTATATATTAGTATGTCTTTATAGGCCATCGTGGTTTTGTTTCTCTAGTTCTTTTTCCTTTCATGCATTTTTTTTTAATTACAAGGGAAATTGTGGGCTAAAAAGAATAGGAAAAAACTAACGTGGGTTGGTTCAGGCAATTAAACACTTGTTTTTCTTAAGTAAGGTATCGTGTTATAGTCTTGTGAATGAAAAAAATTTACTCTGGAAAATTTTCCCCCCTTAGTGGACTAATCTAGCTCGAACTAGATTAATCAAGATTTTTTAGATTTCTGAATACTATTATACACATTTAAATATGAAAAAAAAACAATATGAAGAGTCTTACCGTGAAAATCAAATTTAAAACCTATTAGTTTCATGCAAATCAAGGACAATGATAGTGTATCGAATCCCATTTCTCAAATATCCTCAATCATTTCTTGGGAAATCATATATCCTTAATTTTTTATTTTATTTAATTTTGCGTGGCATAATACAAATCCTCTTTACCAAAAGGGTTGTAACGCGGTGGTGCATATTCTCACATGATAACGAAGATGTTTCAGGTTCAATATTCAGTGTGATTATTCGTACCATTTCATTAGCTTTTAAGATTTCTATTTTATTGTAACCCACCACTTCCCTTGCAATCGGAAAATGAAAAAAATTATCATCTTTAATTTGAACATACTCACAATGGTGATGAAATGGAGCATGGCCAGCACAAGTAATGTTCTCGCAATCAATCATAACCAGTTGTTTAATTAAATCACCAAACGACAAATATCGAACTACCGGGTACCTTTATTCGAAGGATATCTCAGATTAGATATCCCTCTTAATTACTTACATAAAATGGGAGATATCTTGGTTCATAATGGATATCCCTCTTAATTACTTACATAAATTCAGTAATTCAAGGTGCATGAATATACAGTGGCCATGCATGTGGGACCATACCACATCAACTGACTATATACTTCCAATTCAAACCAAAAAAAAAAAAGGTTTCTTTTCCGGGCTCACCATTGTTATCGATCCCCAAATCTCCCCCTTCCCGCACCACACGACAATGCATTGAACCGAAACCCGACCACCTTTCCATTAGCATTATTCACCTTAGTATTGTTGTTGTCATCATGATATCTCTTGTCAATCCTTCTCCTCGGCACTATCTTCGACAGTCTCCTCCCAAGTGATCTCGCCAATGACGTGGTCGCCGATAAGAAGATACTTGCTTCTGCCTCTCCCTTTCTTCCGCTCCCCACAGGCCCAATCCTCCCGGAAGGCATGACTGGAACTATCCGCCGCGATCCGCAGGAAGGTGGCAGAATCATCATGTGCCTCTCGAGGAGGTGATTCACTGCAGCTAGCTCGTACGAGTCGTATAGCGGGCTCCCGCAGTCCCACACCCTGCAACCGCCTTGATGGTCAACCGGCCGGTCTTGATGATCTTGTTTGTCGACCCGACCATGATCTGATATTGATCCCGATCTTCTCATTGTCCTCAAGAACGCGTGATGAGAAACACTAATCTGATTGGACTCTCTACCTCTCTTTTGTGTCTAGTGGTTGGCATGAAAGATCACTCAAGTTGTCGACGTATATTTATAAATAGGGAAGGAATCTTTTTGACAGTCCAATTTGTCGGTCTATTGGGGAAAATGCCAATGTAAATACGGTCAACAGTGACCGGCTAAAGACTTACATTATGCCATATGCACCTTATGCATTCAATGCTTAGGACATGAACTATCGGCATATGCTTTGTCGTGGATTTGATCAATTGTCATGATCCTCATGGCACATACATATGCATTCGCAATAAAGAGTAAATTCCGTGAAGACCATAATTTTTCTTTTTTACTACACTTATCCGAAAAATATATATAATTCTTTTTATATATAATATTACAAGCACCCAAAATTTGGTGGACAGCACAACCGACATAAAAATTAAAGAAAAGCAAGAATCATGAACTAATTTAATTAAATATATGGTGAATCTGTCAGAGGACACAAGTGTGCTGAGTCAAGACCCCTGTGGAATTTCCGGCCATTCAGTATGCATGATTAATCATTTCCGGTAAGAGATTCGATCGGTCCCATTAATTGGATTAAGGCACTTCCCCAAACTTGCGTTTCAAATTAATATATATATATATATATATATATATATGACTTGACGTTGCCCCATCTTCTTCTGGATATATAATAGACTCTCTGGCAACCGGTAATTAAGGTGTAATAATCAATCTTTCCTGGATAATTAAAGGTTTGAAAAATTTAGATTATTGGTAGCATATGAGCTGTTCTAAAAGGTTGCAAGAAAACGACCCTAAATATACGAAAAGATAAAATATATATTTGTGTGTATATAGAAAGAAAGTTCCTAAATATACAAAAAGATTAAAAGACAATTAAAAATTTTCATTGTTCTATATTTGTTGTGATGATAATTAAATTGTTGCTAGCCGTCTTTTCGTGGTGTTCAAGAACGGCTTCGCGTAAGAGCATTTTTGTCCACTCATCTGAATTAATTAATAAAATGAATAAAAAAGATAAATCATGCGCAAATTACCTTTTGAACAGAAGGTCACATCCACTTTAAAATATATATAAAGATTTGAAATGAAGAACACTTGGAGATTTTTTTATGAGATCACATAGTGTCGTCCGCCTTCGATAGTTTGTCAAATGATGAAAAAATGAGAAAAAAAAATAAAAATACCCAAATTTCTATAACATAAAATTGAAGAGTTGGGTTGAGAATAGATTAATTGATAAAACTGAACTGGGCCCAAATCAATTAAAACATTCTATCCTACGATCTCTCCCTCCTTTCCGGAATTGATCGAATTAAGCCCAAGCCGGCCCAGCTGAATGGTCAAATTAAGCCTCCAGTGAAGCCCAGCATCTCAGCAGTGGAAGAGAATAGTAATCATATTCATGACGTTGATTGTTGAAGGCCTCTTAATGATTATCATTATCCAGATATAATGATAATGATATTATAATTCATATTATAATACTATTATATCATATGAATTACATTACAGTATTACGACAAGTTCGAGACCTTACTTATCGGAATTGGAAAACTCTTCCTATAGTAAACCATCCGGTTAGATTTGAAGATAATACTAATGCAAATCACTACTTAATCTTTGTGCCGATCACCTTCACAGAAAATCCCTATGAAAGCATTAAAATAAATATGTGTACGGAATTATTGTTTTGTATAAATAACGCCGTCTGTAAACACACATTACAAAATATCAAAAACTTTTAATGTACAAAACATCGACTAATAATATGAAAATAATAAATCCATATCCTCTATCAATATCTAATACGATATATAAACTATAATTTATATGATTATCAGTCATCTTTACTCAAAAAATATCCATTCTTTATTTAAAAGCAATTTAACTTCAAATAAGAGATAGCAAATGTCCACACAATGCGCGGTTTTAAGACTAGTACCTGGTAAAGTTGATAGATTCTCATTGACTTCATACGCCCGTAGGTGAAGAACATTTACATATACATAGAAACATATAATATATATACTGCGTATTATAATGGAATGACAGATGTCCAGGGAAACACATTGTTAGCCAATTGATTTGGAAATACTGGAATAAGGTCAAGGGCCATTACTTGCATTTCTTATGCTGATCAGAGGTAAAAGAACGGGAATGGACCAGGATTTAGGGTTGGGTGACAAGATTTTTAAGAGGTCGAATAAAAAATATTTTTTACTTATTATTGAGGTATATATAAGAAATTTCATTAAAATTTGAAAAACAATGTATAAATTAGTTTAGAACATCGAAATTTTTTGTGGGGTGACTACTATACTATGGTTTCAGCACTGCTTAAAACTAAGTCTCCCCAATTTTAGCACCTCATTTTTAGTTAATAGATTGGAAATATTTTGTGATCTAAATTATCCCGAATTTTCCATCAAAATTCTACCTTTTCCCCCCCAAATTTCCCCGATGAAGAACTACCAAGATTTCTTAGATTCGTACTATGTATTGATATGTACGAATATATAGTTGCCCGCTGTAAGACATAACCTTCAGGCACGGCCTCTACTTACTTATTCATCGTTCTGTTCCTTCTTTTTTAAGTCAGCTCCCACTTGAGGATGCCATGGGAATTTTAGAACATCGTTCTGTAATGAACAATGCTATTACTTTGATGAATGAATGATATTTGACTTTGTTATCATTAAAAAAAAATTGATGTCATTTTTAATTTTAAATGATCCCATAAAATATTCACTTTATTAGTTAAATTAATCATGACTTGAGAGTCATCTTGACTTTGACTATAATATGTTTTCATTGAGTTTCGAACTTCTGCAATGCAGTAAAACGCAGCTGCAGAAATTCAATTTGTCGTTGAGTCATATTCTCGTACTTCATTTTTTATTTCTCTTATGAGAGAACAACTCGACCAAATTCCCCATGCCGCATATATCATCTGATCGGCAGATAATCCACTCCGAGGCATCGTCTGCCGTATTAACAACCAGGCTATATCCTCAGGCGGCACACCTTTTTCGTAATCGTGGCTAACCATGACAACTCTCTCAAACCTATAGATTGAGGTTATTTGTTTCGTAGGACTCACATGGTCATGGTACACAAAGACAAACCCGTACGCGATCGTCCTTCTTCACTTTCCTCTCATTTTCCTCTTTTCCTAATTCGACATTTTGTCGGGAGAGGGGGGAATCGAATGAGGGCCCAAAGCCCCCCGATTTTGACTTATCTTATTTGCTTTCAGGGGATCAACACATTGCCCTTCTCGTTCATCACAAATCATCAATCCAACCAACTAAAGATGGTGAAGCTTGAAGATTCACCGCGTGTTATACCCTCTCATCTCGTGTTTGGGCATCATTATAATTAACTGTCCCAAATAGTCTCAACTCACTGAAAGCAGCAGTTCTTTTCTTTTAAATTAGAAAAGAAATCTGTAAACCTGACAAAGAATGAGAAAAAAGAGGCATGATAAGTTCCAACGTTTAATGAATCTATTGATTCCAAATTCTGGGTAAGTTCAAGTTGTTACTGCAACACAATTTAAAAAAAAAAACCGCAATCCTTGGAAAATAACCTACGAAATGCTAAAAGTACAACATTGGCCCTTCTTTAGCAGGACCCCGACCAAGAACATGATATGTCCTCCATATATAAGTCAATGGACCTACACAAGAAAACTCACTTTCTTCTTATTCTTCTAATTCGTGTGAGATAAGTTAGGACCCCAGAAAAATATTCTTATCTGGAACTTATACATCAACAAAATATCGCCGAAAGGCTTCATACCCCATCAAACTATATATAGTTTCCTGATGGGATTTCAAACTTCAAGAAAACTCATCCATCGATTAGTCATGAACTAAATCGAGTCCCATCCCCTTTAAAATCCCATCAGGAAACTAACCTCGACCTAACAAGAAATGGATTCTTATCATGAAAGTCTTCTTAAACTCATGCACTCTCTCCTATTCTGCTTCCTAATCGTCCTTGCCTCTATAGCTGCTCCCTCGCTCGCTGATCCCCCGTACGAGCTATGCTCCCTGGACGGAAACTATGCCATCAACGGCACCTTCGAGAAAAACCTCATCAGCCTTCTCTCTTACATGTCCTCGAATTCTTCAGCCTCGAGGTTTTACAGCACTTCGTTCGGCGATGGAACAGACCGAGTTTATGCCCAGTACATGTGCCTGAATTATGTGACAAATGGGACCTGCGGAGACTGCATAAGGTTGGCCTCTCAGCACATACGCAGCCTCTGCCCAAATGATACCGAGGCAATTGTGTGGGAAGAATCTTGCCAGCTGAGGTACTCGAGTCGGGATTTCTTTGGTAGATTGGATATCTCGGGAAATAAGTGGCTGGACAATGCAAAGAACATATCCCAACCAGTAAGGTTCAGGATGATTGTGAACAATACCCTCCAGAACCTCACCAGGGTTGCGGCTTCCGGTCCTGACAAGTATGTGACGGGTAAGGTGAACTTCAAGGACACAAGTAAGAACACTCTCTATGGGCTAGTCCAATGTGGGAGAGACCTGTCTGCTGGGGATTGTCGAACTTGCCTTGAAGCAGCCATTAGTGATGTGCTGAAGAATGTGTATTTCTCCGTAGGAGCACGGCTTCTGAGCCGCAGTTGCTACTTGAGGTATGAGTTATACGCATTTTATGAGGGTGCAACGGAGCCAGCGTCCAATCAGGCTGCAGCTTCTGGTGAGGAGCCTTTCGCTTTTCATTTGATGGCAAAAAGTTTTAAGGAATTTTTGTAGGTGTTCCATATTTATGAACGACTGTTATGAGCACAATTCAGCTTGGAAGTCGAATCACTCTGACCTGAAAAAGAATCTACTCATACGAGTTGCAGGTCGTGGGAATAAAGTTGTGTTGATTTTGATCATCACAGTCGCTCTGGCTGCAATGGTGTTGGTGCTTGTGGCTTCCTTTCTTTACTACCTGAGGAGATATCACAGAGATAAAAAAGGTACTCAAACTCGACAAGCGATGCTTTTAAGGTCCTCAGGACCTCAGATCTGGCGTTGGTCTTTAATTCGTATTTTCTAGGATCATTAGTTCCTTTTGTTCTTCGTTATCAGATGAGTTGATGTATTCTATTACGTGCAGCATATGATCAGGATTTGCCATTTATGAGTTTGAGGATTATAGCTTCTGCCACGAAAAACTTCTCGAGTTCAAATAAGCTTGGGCAAGGCGGTTTCGGACCTGTTTATAAGGTGATGCAGCTTTTCATAACCGAAAAAAGCATGTACTATCTGGAACTGGGACAATCTTCTTCGTGATCCTAAAGAAAAGATTTTTCGTTTTTTCGATTTCTCTAGGGTGTTCTTCCTGATGGGAAAGAGGTAGCAATCAAGATGCTTTCCAGTTGCTCCGAGCAGGGTGCCGAGGAATTCACGAATGAAGTCTTACTAATAATGAACCTTCAACACAGAAATCTTGTCAAGCTATTGGGCTTCTGTGTAGATAGGGAAGAGAGAATGCTAGTCTATGAGTTCATGCCAAATGGCAGTCTCGATGTCATGCTTCTCGGTTAGTTCACGTTGCTTTCTCAAAATTCTTTTCAACCTTCCGGCCATTACATCAGATGTCAAATCATTAGACTAAAATTAATTTTCATTGACGATTTTTTCGATAGATCCAAATAGACGGGCTAAGCTCAATTGGAGACAACGCCTTGATATTATAGATGGAATAGCGAGGGGAGTCCTATACCTCCATGAGGATTCTCAACTCAGGATCATACACAGAGATCTTAAACCAAGCAACATCCTGCTGGACACGGACATGAACCCGAAGATCTCTGATTTCGGAATGGCGAGAATCTTTGCAGGCAATGATGCTGGAGCAAATACTGCGACAATAGTTGGAACATAGTTAATCAGCAGTTTCCTAGTCTTATTCCTACACTTAAAATTCCTATCATTGTTTATACCAATACGGACCTGTTTTAATGTTGCTCAGCGGATATATGGCTCCGGAGTATGCTATGGAAGGACTATACTCGACCAAGTCCGATGTCTTCAGCTTTGGAGTAATTCTTCTCGAGACGATAACGGGGGAAAGAAATACAACCTTTCATCTATCGAAACGGGCCCCGACCCTACTCGCATACGTATGCTTCTTTCTTTGACTACGCTCAAATTTCATCATGTGAGCAAGTTGCACGACTTTTCAAAGCTAAACTCAGGTTTTATTTTCCGATGTGAGATGACAGGATCCTTACCGTGACATTAGGGTCTATTATGGCATTTACTAGTCTAACATTTTCAGGAAAATTTTAACAACATATGCGCAGGCATGGCAGCTATGGAATGAAGGAAAAGGGCAAGAGCTGGTTGACCCATTGATAAAGGACTCGTGGTGGTTTCCTGAAGAATTTAATAGGTACATGCACGTCGGTTTGTTGTGTGTTCAAGAAGATGCATACGATAGACCCTCAATGTCTTCAGTCGTCGTGATGCTGAAGAGCGAATCTACGGCTCTTCGGAATCCTGATAGGCCTGCCTTCTCTGTCGGCCGATTTACCGATCAGCAAGTCGCTAGCAACTGCGGCTGCTCGATCAATGGGGTGACTGTTTCCAGCATCAATCCTCGGTGATTAACACCTGTTGAGCATGTGTTTCAACGATTTATCCATTCGACCAAGTCCCCAGTCTGTTTAACGGACCTACGGTGCGTCATCCATGTCGTCTTCTAGTCTGTATAATATTGCCATATTTCTCTTTCATTAATTTTTCACTCTTATAGACCGAGATGAGTATCAATGAATCAATATCCAATTACTAGTCAAGAATTGATTTGTGAATTTTTAATTTGGGTGCTCTATTATATGAATTGTTTGATCAAAAATATTTATTGTCAAATGAAAGACATTAATATCAGATGAAAGTTGAACAGAGAATGAATGCAAACCTAAATTGATTATCTGCTTTAATTTATTTGACTATTTTCATGTTAACAAGAATCTCATCTTTTAATCGATTATCTTATTATATTAATTAAACACCAGAAATATATGCCCGGTATTGATTATAAAGTTTTCTCTTGTTATATATATATATATATGTTACCTAAAGAATATCTCTTACTTAAAACTTTGAAAACGTAGTACAGTGGCATATGTTTTCGTCTGGTAATCAAGATGTTCAAAATTTAATACTTGACTATCCGAATATGTTTATTACCTATTAGAAATTGTACGAAACCCATAGATCTCTCTTATAACTGAAAAAAGAAAAATAAATATCTTTCATTTCCTCTAATATTAAACTTTATTTTATACATGAACTACTAAAAATTCTCTTTTAAATTCAATTAATTTTGAAAATTTAAAAAAACCACTGCTTTATTTCCTCAAAAATAGCATCCAGTATCTCCTCCACTATCTATTTGTGACCTATTTTTATAAATCAACATTCTAACTTAAAAGATAGAGCCGATTTTTGAAATAAGAATTTGAGTTTGCACAAAGATGTTCGCGTCGTTCGGAAAGGTTAGTAATATTATACTAATGTGATGTTTAGAATCTTTAATTGTTAATTATGTCAACAGCTGTGTTCAATATATATATATATATATATATATATATATACTATACTATACTATTTGACATTTACATATTATATATATTTTGGCCAATTGACATATACAATTATACAATCGTATATGTCAATTGGCCAAAATATATATAATATGTAAATGTCAATTACTTGAGTCTTTATTCCAAGTTGTTCATAACAAGAAAGAATCGGAACATCGATGAAAGTGAAAGGTTCATTCTCAATTTCATCATTTTTAATTAACAATTAAACATATATATATATATATATATCAACGAATTTTCCCGGCAATGGAAAATCTCACATTAGCACACAAAATCTATTGATATTCAAACCAAGGGATCGACTCAAGCGACTTTTCTCAATTGTTTGAAGCTATGCATTTCCTTTGGTCATCTATCTCGTTATGTGACATGAGAAAGTACCAATCAGATTGTAATAACAAATAAGATAATGAATGTTGATCACCCGACCAATTGTCATAAGTATTCTTTAATTGTACAAATCTGATTAGTTCTTCCTCATTCACGTTATTATAAAGCATGATCATTTAGGATTTTCTCGCACAAAAGTGTGTAGAATAGATTGAATTTAAAAATATATATAATCTAAGAAACAATTCACCAGTTAATGTCATAATGATTTTATAATGGCATCTCATAATATATCTATATCTATATATGTGCGTATATGTAGTCGAGCATCTCTGAAGTCCTTATCCGTTGAACTTTCATAACCGCATGCAGTTTCAAGGTTGTGACTGGGGGAATACAGCTGACGGGGAATAATGATGAACCCACTTAGCAGCTTCCTAAGAACTTCCAGCCTAAAACAAAATAGGGAAACGATTGAATATATGCGATTTGGTATCCGAAAGAACAATTCTTTTGTGGTCTTGAATCATTAGGATGACAGCAGAAAAATATTATTAAAATATGGTTTTGACTTGTGCAAGATAAGAAACGCTAGTACTGGGATAATGTCAGTGCTTTTGGTTTTAAAATTAATTTTGATTTTTATTGTGAAAAATAAAAAATATTGTGTAGTGTATTGAATTAAAGTTAAAGTTAAAATTTTTGATTTGGAAAATGTATATTTTTGTTGGGTAATGGGTTGAGTTAAAATTAAAGTCAAATTTTTTGTGATTTTAACTCAAAACAAATCATACAGAGCGTTACTAATCTGCTTACTGCACACTGAAATTGAGTCTTTTCTGCATTATTCTACTCCTCCATCTTTGCTACTATGATTTACGTTTCGTGAAATTCCCGTCGATGGGACTTCTTTGGAAGAAAAATGCTGCATCGACAATTACGCCAACCCTGACACGGCACGAAGGGTCCATGGCATAAGCAGCTGTATGTCCCACATAACATCATGAATAATTCACATCATGTTCCTTGTAATTTCCACTTTTTCCTGTTTAAGCTTTTGTGGTTTCCTCGGAGGCAAGAGCGAACCATTTCCATCCTCTGTCTGATGTTGTAAGTTCCAGTTACTTGCCTGGCATCCTTTTCCTTCTATCCATTTCTCGACAATTTGCATCCCGTGTGGTATCTGCTATTTTCATTTGCCTCCATTCTTTTCTTCCGGTGATTCGGAGAGATAATGGACAGATTTTCGCTCTGTGCCATTTTTATTCTAGTCCTCTCTGTCTGTACAATCTGTAGTGTTAGCAATGTTCATGCTGTGGAACCTCTATCCACTCTATGTTCTTATCAATACGGAAACTATTCCGCCAACAGTACTTTCGAGAACAACCTAAAACTCCTCCTCCAATCTCTCACTTCCAATACTCCAATCACCGGCTTCAATGACACCTCGGTTGGGAACTCCACTGCCCAAGTCTATGGGCAGGCACTGTGCCGAGGGGACACCAACTCCACTGAGTGTCGGGACTGCGTGAAAATCGCAGCACAAGGCATTATGAGTCAGTGTAATAAGTCCCTGGATGCTTTAATATGGTACGAGCGCTGCCAAGTCCGGTACTCAGTCATGAACTTCTTCTCCCTGATGGTTTACACCGGAAAGTACACAGATTCCAACTACCCGAGAAATGTTACAGCTAATCCTGCTCGGTTATATTCCCACTGGATATACATGATGACTAATATATCAGGTGAGGCTGCCTTTGATCCTTCCCTTCAGATGTTTGCAACTGGGGTAGTGAACTTTACGGCATCAAGAGCAATTTACGGACTTGTGCAGTGCACAAGGGATATCTCTGCAAGTGATTGCAATAGCTGCTTGAGGCAAGCCTTGGGTGATCTTCGGACATGCTGTTATACGAGAGAGGGCGGGATGATTTTGAGCAGAAACTGCAATGTGAGGTTTGAGCACTACCAGTTTTATAATGGACCGGTCACTTCTGTATTGACTTACCATTACTCTGAAGGTTAGAACTTAATTAATCTGCAAAACATATACTTGGCGGTGAACATGTCAAGTAAATACTCATAAAAGAAAAATAATTAATGCAACTATTTTGCTTAAAGCAGGAAATAGATGGAAGAAATGGATTATTGTGCTCGTACTCTGTGTACTTGGGTCCGTATCATTTGTTGTCATTGGCTATTGCGCAGTCTTTTTCAGTCGGAGAAGAAAGGATGAATTTGGTATGTCCATCCCATCCAAATGGTCTAAATCATTTCAGTGTTTAGTAGGATAACTCGAAAAGTAAAACCAAAGATTCATGATTTTTGCAGATGATGAAAGAAGCCGCAGTGCATTGTTCCATGACTATGCCGCCCCAGTTGGAGTGGCAATCACAGAAGCAGGAGATTTAGTGAGTTCCGACGAACTTCCTTTCATGGACCTGACCATAGTAAAGGCTGCTACAGATGATTTTTCAAGCTCAAACAAGCTCGGACAAGGTGGGTTTGGAGCCGTTTACAAGGTAACTATGGTTTTTCTAATTTGACCCCGACTTTCACATTGTTTAGTGGTCAAGTCTCAAATGCCTCAGTTATGGAGGTCGTGTACCTCAGGGAGTGCTCTCCGATGGGACGGAAGTAGCAGTGAAGAGACTGTCGAGGAAGTCATGGCAAGGCCTGGAGGAGTTCAAGAACGAGGTCATGTTAATAGGGAGACTTAAGCACAGGAATCTCGTGCGGCTTATAGGATGGGGCATGGAGGGAGACGAGAAGCTGCTCATATATGAATTCATGCCCAACAGAAGCCTTGACATCTTTATCTTTGGTTAGTTTCTCGCACAACTTACAATTATATCAAAATTTCTCCCGCATTATCTTGCCCAAGTTAATTGTTGCAATTATATGCTATATTTGTAGACCCAGAGAAACGAACAGAGCTCGATTGGAGAACATGTTACTTGATATTAGATGGGATAGCCCGTGGATTAGTCTACCTTCACGAGGACTCGAGGCATAAAATCATTCACAGGGATCTGAAACCAAGCAATGTGCTGCTGGACTGTGGCATGGAGGCTAAGATATCAGATTTCGGGATGGCCAGAATTTTCGGCGAGAAGCAAATCACAGCTAACACCAAAAGGGTTGTTGGAACATAGTGAGTTGCTACTGCTTCGAAGTTATCCTCCCAAATTAGTATTGTGACACTTAGAAGCTTAATCCAGTAGACAGCCTAAATGTATTGCCCTTGAAACAGTGGTTACATGGCTCCGGAGTATGCAATGGGTGGACACTTCTCGGTAAAATCGGATGTGTTCAGCTTCGGGGTTGTTATGCTCGAAATCATAAGCGGGAAAAGGAACAATGGATTTTATCTCACCGAACTCGCCCAGACTCTCTTAGCATATGTAAGCACTTTTTTCTCGACCGTAAGAAAAACTTTTCTTAATCCTGACATTCACTCGTTTCGAATGGACTTTGCAGGCTTGGAAGCTATGGCAGGAAGGGAAAGAGCTCGAGTTTGTGGACCCTTCACTCCTGGACTCAGGCTCGACATCAGAAATAGTACGGTGCGTCCAGATTGGATTACTTTGCGTACAGGAAGATCCAGCAGATAGACCCACAATGTCTGAGGTTGTGACTCTATTAGGGAGCGAAATGAGGATCCCGCCGGAACCAAAACAACCTGCATATTCAGTGGGGAGAGTTGTTCCCGTGCCTGACCAGTCCTCCGGTACTGGTCATTCTGCTAATGAAATGACTGCTTCTACTATCTTCCCTAGATGAACTGCTTGACATCGGTTTCTAAATTGTGTTGGTAATCTATTGCGTATAGCAATGTCAAAAATGGATGATTTTCTCAGATAAGTGTATTACTTGTACATACATTACCTTTTGAATAGTGAGATAGATTAAATCACCTATCAAAAAGAAAAAAAGGATGATTTCATATGTAACATCTTGAATGAAGGCAAACGTGTTTTGCATTGCATGGCCTCGAGAAGATAATGAATCCATCTGATCATAGGCTTTCTTTTTCCCTTGAAAGATGGATAAAATCCCTTTCCAGCTCGTTCCGTAGGCCTAAGCAAGAGACCGATACAGTGAGTCATGAATACAAATGGGTCAGGTGTTAAATCTTTTTATCGAAGTAATGTGTATAAAACACATAACGAACGAGTATTAAATTTGAAATCTCTTAATTCCATGTCAGCGCTGGTAGAGCTCAGCTCTAGGATGATGATGTGGTGGAGTACGTGGAGATGCTGTGGAGGAATGGCTGTGAGCAGGCACCGGCGGTGCCTCTGCATAATTGCAGATTTGTTTGGTAAAATGAAGTGCTTCAGATATTTATAGGTCTTCATAGGGTGTAATTTCAGTGGGTCAGTCAAGTAAAATAGTAAATTAATATCCCGGGGCCGGGGGGTCATTTAATAGTGCCCTTGAGTAGTGGCGATAGCAAGAGCCATATTTGCATTGTGGTAAGTTAGATAGATTCAATGGAGACATGCTGATTAACTTCATGACCATCATATAGTTGATTAATTATGTAATTAAAATTTCACGATCGCCGGTCCTAAAGTCATTTTAGTCAAGGCAATGTTTGCTTGCAATCAATTTTCACCATCAATTAAAAAAGGTAACATTCCCCTCTAGCTATTTGGATTTCTAGTTCATAATATTAGGCTTATGGACATCTTTTATTAAAAAAAAGAAAAAAAGTATAAAAACCCACATGTGATTTGGGCTTGAGATAAATTGGACCCGTAATTTTTTTGGGACAAGTAACACCCATTGTTCACTTCGTGAGACATAATGAACCTCACCGTTAATTTCTTCGTCACTTTTGGTTCTCAAAATTTTATTTTTGTCATTATTACCCTCAAACTTCCAATTTTTTTTGCAATTTGATCCTAAAATTCGAGGGAAAAAAAAGATGAAGGGGCTTGGCGACACCCACAGAGAATGTCAAATACCTTGAGGGTAGGGTCGAGGTCGCCAATTTGTGGTCTCAGTCCCTGAATCAACCTGGGATCTCAAACTTGAGATCCCAGTCGATTCGGTGGTGGAGGCCGCCAATCGAGGACCTCGACCCCACCTCCATGGTTGCTGGCATCCTTTGTGGGTGTATGCGACCTCAATGGTGGGGTCGGGGTTGCCGGATCCTTTCCTCTCTTTTTTCGAATTTTAGAACCAAATTGAGAAAAAAAAATTGAAAGTTTGAGAGTAATAATGGCATAAAGAAAAGTTTGAAAACTAAAGTGATGAAAAAATCAACAGTGAGATCCATTATATCTCACGAAATAAATCACGAGTTGTAATTTCTCCCTAAAAAAATTACAATGTTCAATTTGTCTTAAGCCCAAACTACATGGGATTTTTGTACTTTTTCAAACAAAAAAAAAACCGGAGAATGAGCCTTGTATATCATTCTTTTTCTTTTTTTGGGTAAACCAGTTTTACTGTTTTTCGATAGATATTATTAAGGAACTTTTTATATTCAAGATATTAAATTGAATAATTGTTCAATTAATATCTAATTTTCGGATAATTAGCTAATTAAATTGTACTGGGCCCAAAGTGAAAAACATGCGATCACCCAGACGATATATCTCCCTCCTCCCCGAAGTCTTTCGAATTAGGCCCAGCCGAATTGTCACGTTAAAGCCTCTGGAGTCTTAGCAATGGAAGAGAATCCTGATAGGCAAACAAAGCTTTGCCCAATAAATAAGAGGAAAAACATTTATTTTCTGTGTAAACCCTGATATCCGAAATCTCAATTGGATTCCGACTAATTTAGTCAAGCCGAGTCGGCAGACTATGGGGTAAAGCTCTCCCAGCGTGGATTTTCTGGATTTATAATGACTCGAATCCGAGACCTTATTTAAGCAGAAAAGTATTTATTTGCTTGTCAATTCTATTGTAATTCATGCAGCTGCGATTTCCAAAATCCTTGCGTGAATTGAGTACATAAATGTTCAAATTATTCTTTTACCCGGGATTAATCACGATTATTGATTGTCGCAAGTCTCACATCGGTTGTGTATAAAAACATACACTTATTATTAATTTGTTGATTGAGCTAGACCAATCAATTGATGCAGAGAATCTAGCGGGAAGAAATGTTCATTACTTTGTTTTATGGAAAACAAGGTTATATACTGGTCCTTGTTAGTTCTTTCAGACTCTATCAAGTTCATAAGATCTAAACATGGCTCAAAGTATTAGTCATGAACATTGTGATCGAGCGCGTCTAGATCTCACATGACTCGATTTCATTAAGTTTAGGCCCCTTTTTTTCGGCCACAGTCAAGTTTAGGCTTTTGAGTCGTGATATGATCAAATGAGACTAGTGCATGACATGAGATCAGGTATCATCAAGGCCTACACCTCTCTCAAGTTTATGTGGCTCCTGTGGCCGACGACGACTATGGTTGTAGACATCGACATTAAATATATATATATATATATATATATATATATATGCAAACCTAAACCATAAGTCTGACTTGCTTAGTGGTCTTCCGTCATTTGGCTTTAACTGCAACATTTATCATGACCTTACCATATTCAATGTCATATCGGGAAAGTGGGTCCTGACTATGAGATTTGCATCGTTGTGACTGGTTTCTTTAAGTTAGGCTCAAACACGAAAAGAATTACAATCTTATTATCAAAATAAGTCGATTCCATGTTATTCCAGGTTAATTACAATAAGGCTACATCTACCCAGCGTTGTGTCGAACTACATTTACGCGGAGTCTATGCTGCAACATTCTTCCTCATATTGGCTGTGCATGAAAATGGTCCCCATATATATCATTCCTTTTTGTTTGGATAATAAGTGAATATATATACATATAGTTTCAATTTGAAGAACTTTCCTGCGGCTTGTATTGTTGTAGCCCTCCGATGGTCATAGGTCAGAAGGCTTTTGTCTAGGAAGTCTTGCGTGTAATGAGTATATTATGTGACGATGTTATAAATTAATAAGAATTCATCAATTCCTTTTAGTTTCTTAAAAATATTATTACAAAATTTACAGTCGATAAAAATAATTTTTTTTGTGTTTGGTAATATAGTGTCACGTGATATGTGATATATTCATTATAGATAATAGTTTGCGTTGAGGTGGGCATTGAATGAATAGCCCAGAAGAGCCTGTGGACCTCAAGAAAACATCAAACATCACACCTACAGCTCTTTTCTCTTGCCTTTATGTGATATGAAAGGAAAACTGAATGGAGCGAACTTATCCAAATGCAAAAGAAGCACCTGTCAACCTCTTATCTTCCTTTGCTCTTCTATGCTCAATAGCCTCTTCTTTTTCTTTCTTTCTTTTTTTTTTTATTTGCATGCACCTCACTATTCAAAAATTCAGAATGCCTTGATTAATCCAATTCAATCCAAGTTTATCCACTAAAGTGTAAAACTCTCCCAATATAAATTTTCTCCACCATAAGACTCGAACCCAAGACCTTGTCGACGGAAGACAAGTGCTAAATCACTTGAATTAACTCATATCGATTAATACTATCTTATTGTCATTCAATGTAATTCCTTTTTCCTACTAATTAAAAGAAAAAAAAATCATATACTATAGAGAAACAAAAATAATGTGAACAAATTTTAAAGATGATTATGATCAATACGTAGGGGGTGTGTGTCTGAAACAAACTCTTTTTATATGCGGTTACAATTATTTTTGCGTTCGATTCTGATAAATGGAACTCCCATTCCATATTATTTTCCTTTTCTCTATCCACTATTAATTCCAAAGCTTCAATTTTTAACTAAAAAAAAGGGAAAAACTAAAAATGTCCCGAATATTAATGAGATCATCAATCAATTTTGAAGCATTTTGTCTTTCAATTTGCTTGCAATCACAGGAAATAAATGAGACTCTTATGCAGATTTTTCTTCCTCTTCTTTTTAGTCAAAGAAGATAGAATCAGACATCCGATTAAGTTGGACATTTTTTCGGATGGAAGATTACCCTTTGGTTTAGGATGCTCCATCGCTTTTCCCGTTATGTTGATGTTTTCAAGTAAATAAGTTCACATTTTTTGTTTCCGTGATGAGATGGGACAACATGCAAGCAAAATCTAAAAATTACAGGAGCGGAGTATGGAGATCCCAGAAATATCGCATAACAATAGAGGACTCGGGCCATTAGGAACCGATGACAAAAAATGAAAAATCCATGGACAATGAAACGGCTCTCCTCGCTGATCAATCCGTGCAACAATTGCTCTCCCTGAAAGTATGTGTTATGAAAAATTCACAGGCCTACTTCGATATCGGGCCTATCCGCAACTCAAAAGCTTAAGCTAATTGATTGTTAGACCATTATCTCTTATAAACCTATGGATTTACTCTCAACTTTTCCATGTGAGATTACTTCCAACACTCTCCCTCATCATTCTCCATATAGGAGAGAACTCAACTATGTGGAGGACTTCGAGCCGGGCTTCTACTTCCGGACTCAGATACCAATTGTTAGGCCCTTCATTAGCCACGAGTTCCACACTCGGGCCTTAGTGTGGTGTGGGTTTCCACACATAGCATGTGCACTTCCCCATGATCGTTACCTTGGGTTCTGATACAACTTGTTAGGAAAAATCTACATGCCTACTTCGGACTCGGGCCCATCCGCAACTCAAAAACTTAAGCCAATAGATTGCTAGACCATTATCTCTTATAAACCTATGGATTTCCTCTCAACTTTTCCATGTGGGATTACTTCCAACACTCGCCCTCACCATTCTCCATATAGGAGATAAACCACCGTAACAGTATGGACCACCTTAATCTCTAAATTCCTTGCTAGCATGGCACAAACATCACATAGAAGGGCACGAAGCAAGGGTGCTCCACCTTAATTAAGTTCGCATTTGATATGGGAAAGAGTAGGAAATGAAAAGAAATGAGCATCCCATTTTATACGAAATATATCCTTCCAAATTGTAAATTTTATTTAACTAATAGTTATTAATCAAGATACGAGTAGTTACCACAGTTTCAAACCAAATGCACGTATTTATATGTCTAATATATATTTGTAAGAGAAAATTGATGATAAAAAGAGGTCATGCCGCATCGGCTTTCTCCTCTCCTATATATGACATTGTGATATTTGAAACTCTACACAAATGGTGAAGGACATACATCATTTCGTCGAATTGCCCCGTCATTGTTAGGAGGCTAATCATGTATTTTTTATTGTGGTTCTAAAATTTCGTCAAATTGCCACGCCATTGTTAGGAGACTAATCATGTGTTTTAGAGTGTGTTCATGGAAAGGTTGGGATGTAAGGATGATATTTGCTTGAAATATAAAATTTAAGACACAATAAATAGCTACAAGTTATAATTATGCACATAAAACACATTAAAGCACCAAGCTCATGACCCATCATTGATCTCAACTCTTCTAATGAAGACCGAAAAGCATGAAGGAAATCCTAATAAAGTCATCAATTTGTTACAAGTAATTTTCATTAAATTGTTTTTGTTTATATTAATTAATTAAAATTAATTTTTTTATTATTTTACAAATATTTTTATATTATTTAGATTGGTGGAAATGGAAAGAAACGAACAAAGGTACCCTCCAAAACGCGGCACTCGTACAAACTACTTTCCCGTTCCCACAAAATCGAGCAACGGCCCGGTCCGCTGGACCTCTAAACGACGCCGCTTCGTCACTGAACTCTCTCGCACAATACAAAAGCTCGAGCGTATTGAGGTTAACGAATCGCCTCCGTACGCTTTCGTCCTTCGCCTCCACTCTCCTCCCCTCCTCCCTTTCCCCGATACGGCCAATGCGAGCGCTCTCCCTCCCTTAGGAATCCGTCCCCGAGAGCTTCCGTGATTGCCGGAGGAGCCGGTTATCCGCGAGTTTCGATCGGTCGGCGTAGGGTTCCGGCGGGCTTCCGGTCCTTTCTATGGCGTCGGAGGATGTGATGAGCAAGACGAGCGAGTCCGCTGTTTCGACGATCGTCAATCTGGCGGAGGAGGCGAAGCTCGCCGGCCGCGAGGGGGTCAAGGCTCCTAGCCATGCTTTCCTCACCATCTGCAAGTCTCTGGTCGCTGGCGGCGTCGCCGGTGGAGTGTAAGCTTCCTTCCCCTCCTTTCCTTGCTTTGGCTTCTTCTTCTTCTTCTTTTTTTTGTTTCCTTACCCCCTTCGTTTGGCAGCTCTATCTGCTGCTGAATTTAGTGGCAATGGTCAGTGTTGTGGATTTGATTTCTGTTTTTGCTCTGTTGCGTGTTTCGCTGTTTTTCTTCCGTCTGCTGAACTGTTTTGTTGTGCTGTATCGACGTCCTTTTGTTACATTCTTATGTAAACTTCTCGTTTTGTTGATAAAGATGCTTGCTTTACATGTACGCTAGGACAAGCGTATGCTCACTTCTATTCATGTCTTCGTTTGTCGTTTGATCGATTTAGAATTTTACCGGTCAGTTATGTGTGATGGAAATGAAGTCATGACAGAATGCTTGACTGGGTTGAGAATCAGTCGTAGGTCATTTACTCTCCAAACCTTGATCCTACGATCAAAATATTGGTCATATGGCTAAGCTTAGTTATGATCAACTCAGAACTCTCTAGGTTTATGACCTCTACTAGGTCCCTTTGAATGCGTTTTCTTGTGACTACCAGCAAGTAAAGAGAAAGTACATTTACTCTTATGATCCGTTTCTTGTTGTATAGGTGGTTATTTATGTTTGTTGAGTATTGTGTTCTATTTGGAGCATCTTTGCATCATTTCTTCTTTTAAATCACCATAGTTGTCAAGCAGAAACTTGAAATAAATTCATGTTTTTTGGTTGCTGATGTTGCGTGATTAATTTTCACTTCAAGTACTTGCAATTGGCTGGAGTTACAGATTGAAAGAAAACAAGCAAAACGAACTTCCGCCAGATGATGTGGGTCGAGACCCTTCTAGCTCTGCATGATGTTAGCACGAAACATGAAGAGCCATGCGTAGTTATGAGCAAGGTTTTAGATCGAAAATATCATTTCCTAATGCAGTTGGCCATTATGCAGTTTGGTTGCGTGATGATTATTCTAAGGAAAAAATGTTGTAGATGTGCAATTTGTATTACGACAAGAAATGTAATCTTTTGGTTTGATGTGATTGGTCAGTAGTTTCATGATTCCAAAATTAATATCCTATAAAGTGGAAAGACACAAAGACTGCTGTAATCCTTACTTTATATAATAGATTCCTGGTGCATAGGTTTCATTAGACTGGTTCTAAGTTATTCTAATATAACCTGCAGCATGCTCATTTTCTAGTATAGCAGTGATGGTCAGCATAAATTGCCAAAAAAGTATTTAATGTTTCATTTTTGAAGCATAAAATACTCACCAAGTTATGTGCTGAGGTTTTTAATGCTTTTGTTACAGGTCGCGAACTGCTGTAGCTCCCTTAGAGAGACTAAAAATTTTGCTCCAGGTACTCTTTTATGATACAATCTCTACAATCTGTTACTTCTTAGTTCCCCCACATATATGTTAGGTTTACGGGGAGCTGGCGGGCATATTGATATGTTATCCCCCTTTGAATTTTTGTATAATCACATCCAGAAACTGTCAGGATGGTGCATGAGTGTACCTGTCTATTCATTTGAATGGGAGGGGTTGAAGAAGTAGGGATGGAGCATGCGTCGTCTCTCTAGTGAGGATGATAGAAAGTGTTTCCTTTTCTTCTTATACTTCGATTACATTCTGTGCCTGGCTTACACATAACGTGGGGCGCTTCTGAAATGCAGGTTCAAAATCCGCATAGCATAAAGTACAATGGAACAATGCAGGGCTTGAAGTACATATGGAGAACAGAGGGTGTTAGGGGACTGTTTAAAGGCAATGGCACCAATTGCGCTCGAATTGTTCCAAATTCTGCAGTCAAGTTTTTTAGCTATGAGCAAGCATCAAGGTATCCTCTACTATTTTTCCATTAATATTTTGTTGATTATCTGTCAGTCTTATAAGCGGGTGAATACCTATTAATGTCCTCTGGAGGGACAGAATTGGTTATTTTACCTTTCATATAAGTTTTTGGCCATTAACGAACATTTTGCTTCCATTGGGTTTTGTGAACAGAGGTATCCTGTGGCTTTACCGGGAACAATCTGGAAAAGGTATGCGCTTCCTTTATCAGTTTGGGTTGATTTCATGCACATTTTGGAGATTGATGTTGTTGGTACTTGTTATGGATATCCCTTAACGATTGCCTGTTTAACTTGTTATTGATGGCTTTTTTTAAAATTGTTTGATTTCAAAGTCAGACCTGAAGAAGTTCTAAGTCTCTTTATATATATGTGTGTGTCTGTGTGTAGAGAGAGAGATATCTACAAAGATATTTATATTTTTTAATTATTTTCTTTTGTGCTGACTTCTTGCAGAGGATGCTCAACTTACTCCTCTATTACGCCTTGGAGCTGGTGCATGTGCTGGTATTATTGCTATGTCAGCGACATATCCAATGGACATGGTTCGAGGTCGGCTTACTGTCCAGGTTTGTCTAGTGTTTCCCTTTACAAAGGTTCTTTCACACTGATTTTGCTTTATAGATTTCTCTCTATTAATACCAGCAAATGAGCTTCAATCTGCAAGCCTAACATATGGATATTATGCCATGTAGACGGAGAAGTCTCCCCGTCAATATAGAGGAATATTTCATGCCCTTACTACAGTCTTCCAGGAAGAAGGCCCTCGTGCATTGTACAGAGGTTGGCTACCTTCTGTTATTGGAGTTGTAAGTGCAATGTTTCATTTTAAGGGTGTCTTGTTTCTGGAAAACTGTGAAGAAATTTCCCGGTTATCAGCTTTTTCCTTTTACTTTCTAGAAGGATTTAAGGGATGATATGCTGCGTCGTGCAATCTAACCCATTACTTTCCCCTTTTTTTTTTCCATTCGTTTTGGTGAGAGAACTGAAAGACTGAAACAAAGAGAACAGTTTTTTTCTAAGTGATCAGGCCATACAGCGCTAACCCCCCATACCATAATTAAGTGATTTAAGGGATGTTATGCTGCGTCGTGCAATCTAACCCATTACTTTCCCCTTTTTTTTTCCATTCTTTTTGGTGAGAGAACTGAAAGACTGAAGCAAAGAGAACAGTTTTTTCTAAGTGATCAGGCCATACAACGCTAACCCCCCATACCATAATTAAGTGATTCATCTGCACTTATAATTAATAAGTTAAATTTGCATTTACCATTTCTTGTGCACTTTTCTCACTTATTCACAATGTAATTAATAAAACCTTCTTTTGCCATCATTCCATGGTTTCATAGTTCGTTTGCAGCAATTTAAAATGACGACCTATCAAAAAAAAAAAAATCTTTTAGTTAAAGTAGTCATGGTCCATAAATTGTGTGCTAATTGTATTTTCCTCAGACCATATGGTGAGAAATATCACCTATAACTCCTCCATTATTATTATAACATCATCAGCCAGAAAGAAATTCTTTACAATTGATACTGTGCATGAAATGGGTGGTTTTAGAATAATTTGTGGTGCCTGTAGGTTCCATATGTGGGTCTCAACTTTGCGGTGTATGAGTCTCTCAAGGACTGGTTGATCAAAAGCAATGCATTTGGATTGGTCGAGGACAACGAGCTGAGTGTGACCACCAGGCTTGCCTGTGGGGCTGCTGCTGGGACTGTGGGCCAAACAGTCGCCTACCCACTTGACGTCATCAGGCGGAGGATGCAGATGGTGGGATGGAAAGATGCCTCGTCAGTTGTTACAGGCGAAGGGAAGATTAAGGCTCCCCTCGAGTACACTGGCATGGTCGACGCATTCAGAAAAACTGTTCGCAACGAGGGGTTCGGAGCATTGTACAAGGGCTTGGTACCAAACTCAGTAAAGGTCAGTTCTACCTTATAGATTTAGTTGCCCCAAGTATTGTTATTTTAGTTTTGAGACTTGCCTTACCAGGCTGTGCTTTTAACGTTTATGCGGTATGGAACACTTTCAGGTGGTACCATCAATTGCTATAGCTTTTGTCACATACGAAGCAGTGAAGGACGTCCTCGGAGTAGAGATGAGGATATCTGACTGAAGGAGGATATGGGCAACTTCGGGGTCACTGACCTAGCTATCGTTTTCGCTTGGTCTTTTTCGAGTTAAGGGAAGGAGATAGCAGAGGGCAGAAATATTGCTGGCTACTTATTTATTTTAAAATTAGGGCGGTAGGGATCCACATCTTTTATGTGTAGCTCTTATTTATACATAATTTTTTTTACGTTCTTCCTTCACCTGGAGCTCTTAGTTTCTTTCTTATTTAATTTTTACTGTATGGCCTGAAATAAATGTCGCACCGGAGTTGTCCCTATCAGTCAATTGTGGATTTATTCTCGTAATTTTTGGCTGGTTTCAATTGGACCATCGACTGGTTTTGCCAAATAGAATTCTTTATGAGCTCCTGACCGTTATCAATATAGATCTCTAAGCACTTCGGTTCCGTGCGTGTGCATTTCCTTCTTAAGATGGAAATTCGATCGGCGTAAGCCATTGTTGTCTCTGTAATCTCACTGAAAGACGAGGCGGAGAAACTGATGGATAAGGCTAAATTGTTCAAAATGAATCTGCTCGTGACACTAATTCCTTCAAACTCGAGAAATCATTTCCATAAAATGTCCGCTCTCGAGTCTCGACCCTATCAAATCAAAAGAGGGTCTTCTCTGAGATTCTTATTAAAACACATCAATTGACAAATGAGGAGAGACCGACTGAGTTTTACATGACATATTTCCTAACCAACCCGATCCGAAAATATCTCATCACGGGGGGTCTGAGGAAAGAAAAAAAATTGATATACAAACAAACACACCCGCCTAAAAAATGAATCAATCTTCAGCACAGAACACAACACGACCTGCAGTATTAAGAATAATAATGCACATGCTCTATGGGAACTCGGGAATGGCTAAGAATTATTCCCTTCGCAGCCTGCCCCTGCCGGCCCTCGTCTTTGACAGCGCTTCCTTCAACTCATCGTACCGGACTCGGTGATAGTCGATCCATATACAGAGCTGCCTGATTGCCTCCCTCTTCTCCTCCCCAAGAACAGAAGCTATTTCCTCCTTACCCTTCAGTTTCATCTCAAGTTCCACGACTTTCGTCTCGAGCTTGTTAAACGCTATGCTCAGCTTCCCTTTCTCCGATTCCTCCGTCCTTGCTTTCACCTCCAACTTCTCCACCTGTTCTTTTAGTTCCGACTCCTGTTGGGTCATCTTCTTCAGTTGCTCCGCCAGACTATGGACCTCTTCCTCTAGGTGGTGTTTTGCATTACTAGTCTCTCTAACCCAGTTTTTTACAATCTGGAGCTCAGCAGACGCTTGGAGGATGCAGTTTGAATTCAGTTCTCGTTCGAACTTCTGCACCACGGATTCCAATCCAATCATGGTCCTGGTCACTTCTTCTGAGATAGTGATGAACATTTTGTGGTTGGAGACCAGTGTTTCAGATAATTCTGCAACCCTTTCTTCAAGAACTCTAATTTCCTCCTTGTACTTAGCCTCCGCAGTTCTGAAGAAACCTTCCTTCTCTGTCAGTAACTGCTCAGTGACCCGGAGCTTCTGGTTTGACAGCCGAAGCTTGACCTCAATCGTACTCACATTCTCAGTTAGAGTGCTCAATTCATCTCCCTTCAGCTCCAGATCTCTCTTCAGGTCTTCGACCATTTCCTCCAATTCAGCCACTGCCTGGTCGCTCGATACTGACTTTGTTCGGAGCTCTGCTGCTGTTTCTTCGATCCTGCTCTCTGTGAGTTCAAGACTCTCCTTGTATTTCTGAAGCAGATCTTGGTTCTGTTCATACTCCTCAGTCAATTTCTTGTGCGCCTCCTCCTGCTCTTTTAACAACCTCTGCTGATCTTCCAATTGACTCGTTAATTCAGACTTCTGGTTCTCCATCTGCATTAGAGTTTCTGAAAATTCTTGCCTCTCCTTCTCGAGCTTCGATTCCAGTTCATTCCTCTGGATCTGAATGGAACCCAGCTCCTGCCTTAGGCTATCTTGATTCTGTTCATACTCCTCAGTCAACTTCTGGTACGCCCCCTCCTGCTCTTTCAACAATCTTTGCTGATCTTCTAACTGATTCGTCAATTCAGATTTCCGGTTCTCGAGCTGCATCAGAGTTTCTGAAAATTCTTGCCTCTCCTTGTCGAGCTGTGATACCAGTTCATTCCTCTGGATCTGAATGGAACCCAATTCCTGCCTTAGGCTATCAAGCTGTCCCTCCAAGGCCGCAATCTGAGCAGAAGCTTCGCTATCTCGCTGCTCAAGATTCCCAATCAGAGCAGAGAACTCATCACCTTTCTGCTTTAAATCAATCTCCAACTGCAGCATCCTATCCTGCAGCTTTTTGTTTTCTTCTTGAAGTTGATTGGTCTCCTGATTTTTACACTCTATCTGCTCCTCGAGTTGGCTCTTCTTGCTGCTTAAAGAATCCACCTCAATTTGAAGGTTCTTCATCTGAGAAGTTATTCCGTCTCTCTCCTCCATAATTTTCCGTTTATCTGCCGTGTGGCTTGCTAAATCCTGCTTCAAGTTCTCCATTTGAATAAGAAATTCCGAAACATCACGGGCTTTTGTCTCGAGTTGCTGTTCCAAATTACCCTTGTGTCCATGTAGAGACTCGAGCTTTTCTTCAAACTCCAGAACTCTGCCTTGCAGCCCCTCATTATCCCCTCTCAACTTCTCGCTCTCATAGTTCAAGCTCTCTATCTGTCCTGCCAACTCCTTTTTCTGACTCTGCAGGGCATCTACCTCAATCTCTAGATCCTTCACCCGAGCAACGAGACCTCCGTTTTCCTCCAGTACCTTTTCCTTATCCTCTTTATTTCTCACCAACTCTTCTTTCAGACTTTCTATCTGAATCAGGTGCTCTGAAAGTTCTTGAGTTTTTTTCTCAAGTTGCAACTCTAGTTCCGCTTTCTCATTTTGCAAGGACCCCAGTTCTTTCTGCAGTGCACTGATCTGATCCATAAACCCACTGAGCTGACTTGATGCTTCGCCACTTTTAGAAACTATCTGTGCCTCCAGTTCAGCTTTTTGAGCTTCTAAAGATTCCAGATCACCCTGGAGACTCTTAACTTGTCCAGTCAAATCCTCCACCCTAGAAAGAGACTCCTTCTTGTGATCCTCAAGTTTCTTCCGCAGTTCAGAGATATCATCTTCTCTCTCTCTTGATAGTTTTTCAAGTTCTGCAATTTCAGCTGCCAGTCTAGTATTTTCCTTCCCCAGTCGATCTTCTTCTGCTGATTTACTTTCTATCTGCTCCTCCATATCTCTTTTCTGGGTTTTCAGTGACTCCAGCTCCAGTTCAAGTTCTGCAACCTGAGCATTTAGTCCTTCCACCCGTGCTGAGGCTTCATTTTTATGGACCTCATGCACTTCTCTGAGGTTTGAGTGCTCTCTTTCTTTTTCTTCCATTATTTTCTTCAACTGACTGGACTCACCCACAGCTACTTCAATTGCTTTCTGTGCCTCATCAATCTCAATAGAAAGCTCTGAAAGTCTTGACGTTAGAGATTTGTTCTCATCCATGGTGGTCTCGAGAGTAGAGCCCAAATCCGCTATCTTCTGCTCTGCTGATTCTTGCAGTCTGTTCATGTTAGTAATTTCGTGTTTAACTGATTCAAGTTCCTGCTCAAGGGCTGCCTTTTCATCCTTCAGCACGTCAATCATGTTTCTCAAGTTCTCTGAAGTTCTCTCACCTTCTTCAACCCTCTTCGCAGCAGCTTCTGTTTCAGCAGTCAGATTCTTGGTCATATCTTCCAGTCTCCTCCTTAGTTCTTTTTCAACCTCACCCGCAACTTCCAACCTTTCAGTCAGATTTTGATTTTCAACTGACTGCTCAGAATTCTCCTCACGTAACCTCTCAGCTTCAGTTCTAAGATCTATGATGGTATTTTCTGCTTCCTCTGCCTTGCTTAAAGCTGCCTGTTGCTCTGCCTGTAAAGCTTCCTTCTCTTCGGTCAAGACAGTTAGCCTAGCTGTCAATTCAGCAACTTCTGACTTTGTTGTTTCAACTTCCAGCTTTAGTTCTTCAATGATTTTCTCCGAGGCAGTATCCAGCTTTCCATTTTTACTATTTCTCTTCTTTGAGTCACCTGAATCCGAGTCCGAGTCTGAGCTAGATGACAATGTCTCCTTACTTTGTTTTCCATGTACTTTGTTCTTCAGTTCCCCTGTGAGATGATCATATTGTGCGTAAAGTGTCTGGTACTTTTTATGGAGATCGTCTATAATCTCAATTAATTCTTCTTTTTTCAAATCTGTGACGGGACTCTGGTCATTCTCTGCTTGATCTTCACCTCTGAAACGCTTCAAGATCCTTTTCACTTTGTTCTCAATTTCTGAAATAAAAGATAAAAATTTTAAGCCGGTATATGGATTTCCATCAGAGTTAGCAGGGAGGGTACAGTACGAGTGGCAACAGCTTTACCTGTAATAGTTTCTTTAAGTTGTTCATCTCTCTCTGGATCGATATGACTTCCAAATAATGACTTTATTGAATCCCTGAACCGATGCTTTGCCATATCTTTTCCCAAGAAATAATCTCAGCAAGGATACTTTCATAACATCTCCATCATTTGCCCAATTATTGGAAGTCCTGACAAAAGATTTGCAATCTGTCAGTTCTGTAAAAAGCTTCTGGTAACGTATAGTTAATCAATCATTAGGAGAGCGCCTCTTTTATCTTTTTCATAACTGGAATTTATACAGAAGGGATATCATTTAGAAAAGGAAAGCTCTCTACCAGAGGGTAATTGGAGCCACATCACACCCAAGGTTAAGACTTAAGATAGGCCACTTATGTAACTCCCAGACGAATTGCAAAACATACCTACTAATGAAAGTAATCTAAATGACATTGCCCGACCCAAGGTATGATCATCTCTGCACGATACATCTATTTATATTTCCAAAAGTTTAATATAATTTTGTTTGAATAGCAGAAGCTATCACCCTTAGCAAGTTCCTCGAGTTTCTCCAGCATTTTGATGGACTCCTTGATTTATGTGAACAGAGAAAAATTATACACGACCATCCTTCCATCAGCATTCAGTGAGCCGGTTCCAGCTGAAAACTATATCTTGTTTTCCTATAAATGGGCTGACCGTAATTGGGTACCATTTTCCTTATATTCTAACTACTTGACAAGTAGGAGATGCCACAGACACTCAAGCCTCAGCATTGAACTGATATATGCCTTCCATTGAGAGCGATATCCAGTTACCCACTGTATAAGGATTATATTTTGACTACAATAGCAGTCGTTACTGCTCTAACGCAGTCTTTGCAATCTACCAGGAACCACCATTCAAATAGACCTTAGAGAAAGCATTATGCCGAAATCCAAGCAAAATTTTGAAAATTCAGTATGAAAAAGAGAGAGAGAAAAGGACAGCTCCAGTTCCTACTTCCTAATGCCATAAAGAAACTGGGGACCACTTCCTAGAATTGCGTTTGGGATAAATAATTGGGCATGAGGGGAGGATCGATGAATATTTCCTAGTTAAAAACCCAATGACTCCATCCTCTGGTGCTCACGTCGTGCACGTAACACTGCTTGGAACACTATTTTTATGTTCGGTGCCAACTCATGCTGCTCTCTCCCTACCTAATTTTGAATTCAATGGAGAGAGTGAGTCCCAAAAGTAGAGGAAATCAGAAAATTATGGACAAGGGATTATTATTGTGTCAGAAAAAGCAGCCGCGCTTTTATTTTCAATACCAGGCCGGAGAGAATGATTATCGATAATTTAAAGATTCACAATCATTCAAGCAGTAAACCACTATCCAGCTCTATCCATCGAGTTTCGTCATCTAATCCAAGCTTTGAAATAGTGAGGACCTGATGATACTGACCCCGGATGTTTCTCCTTCAAACCAACCGCGAGACTTCCTTCAAAGTTGCCGAATCCTGCAAAGGAAGAACGATCAACTGAAGTTCCCGAAGCCTGAGCTAACAAAACTAATGAAATCGGAATTCCCGGAGTCTACTCCACTACGCGGATCTTCGGCAAGCAATCCACTCAAGAATTCTAAAAGCTCGGTTTATGCCATATCAAAACTTCACTTAATCAAAGCATGCACTGGACTAATTAATATTATCCAAGAACGTGACTGAAAAAGAATTCTCAGGTGACAGAAGCAGAGGCAGAGGCAGAGGCAGACAGTGGAAGCAAAAACAAGCAGTGATCGGCTGAGAATCGGAGTTATACCTCAGACGCCGAGCTCAGATGAAGCTTCACTCCGGCCGCGTCCGATTGATCAAACAGACAAACAGCCTCGAGCTCGCGGGGGAGAAAATCGAGATTATGCACAGACTGGGAGGAGACGAGCTTCCTTCTCCAATAAGAAGACGACACAGAGCAGAAGCGCAGCCGCGTACGGAGAGGGAGAGAGAGGGAGAGAGAGAGAGATGGAAATGAGATGAATGTCAAGATTCAAAAAGAATGACAAAAGAAATCGGAAGGGAAAAAGTGGTTTTTTTTTTTTGTTGTTGTTTGGATTATCAGAGCGCTCAAATCAGACTCAAGACTCGCCCTCCATTTTTAGCCCGCCACTAAAAATAAAAATTTATGAGGACGGAATCTCCAGGTCGTCATTCCCTTACAATTAATTGCCCTCCAATTTCACCAGATATTACGACTCTGCCACCGCGGGAAGCTGTCCTCGGCTGGCAATTGGCTCAATCTTTCAGCCTGTCAATGCATGATGCTGTCATGCAGATGAAGAGGGCCCAATTTGTCGCCAGTCTATCTCGCGATACGCGGTATGAGTTTTTTTGGATTCTCGAGAAAATGACTGGGAACATGATGATTGACATTGGCGCCACCAATCGTTTCCCTTCCCGCGTTTCACCGTCCGTTGTTCCCTATTGCCATTGGAGCGACCATTCTCCATCTCTTTTATTATTATTATTATTATTATTATAATAAAGGAAATTTTTTAAATATAATATAATGAAATAAAAATTATAATTAATAATATCACAACGAGTATTTGTTACAGATGAAAGCGTGCATCACTATAATATACTATTTTTATTGGATTCTCAATTTTATTCCTCTTCTATTATGTCTAATTAAAGGCGCGTATTAAATCCGATCCGATCGTTTGTATATGCTTTTTCTATATAAAGAAAGGGCCCCGTGTCTAAATAAGCCGCGTACGGTTATTAATAACTTGAAAATATGATCGGATAAGGGATTAGGTAAAGAACCTCGGAGGTTACTTTTATCGGTTTGAAGTGGGAAGGGGATCAGAATGAAAGTTCAATGTTCAAAGGGTCACCTGTATTCAGGGTGGATAGGATCCATACAGTTGGACAATATTACTTCTGTTAGGTGACTAAATTGGCCAAAGTTGGAAGTCAATGAAAATTCAAAATTAAACTGGCTCCAATTTTGTTTTGAGCCAATTGGTTGTGGGTTTCCTCGAAGGTCGTCGGAGAGCTGTTCGGCGTGACCACAAATACAACTTATAATTCAATACGTATATTTGTAATTGTTCGCAAAGACCTGTTGGAAGATCATATCGAATCGAATGCCTCATCAAAAAGAAGACTTATATACAAGGTTAATACATGATCAATCACGTTAATCATTGGGACAAGAAAACAAAAGTTCATTCTCAAGTTGCAGCTTATGGAATGTTAGATGCTATGGGTAAATGTGCAGTCAAATGCTAATCTTCAATGTTTGAACTCAAATTGAGCATTATTAAAAAAAAAAAAAAAAAAGAAATCCTAATTGAGTTTTGCATGTATCCTCAATTTATTTGCCCATTACTTTCAAAAGCTAACAAAGGTGAAGGGACCACATTTTGTCTTGTGTTTCCACACCAAAAGATATGTCAATTCAAATTACTCGTGGCCTGTGAACTTTTCCTTGGCCATACCACAATAATTCGGACCCCGTCGAAGAAATGGACACAATTCCTGAATGTATCTTAGCTCTACACGACCCGGGCCATATTGATGAAATGATAAAACGGACATGCCATGCTGTTAAATTCGGTCGGGCATGTTCATACCATCTGAAGCAATAACAGGGGAAATGGCTATAGTTTACTCCCCTAACTGTCTAACGGTTGAAGAACAACCAAAACTTACATCATTCTGAAAGAATAAAGAAAGAAAACCCTTCACCAAAGTTGCCTCTTGATGATGGTGGAGGAGAGACTCAATCGTATTTCTCCAAGTTCACTTCTTCCTTTTTACCGTTATCTTTGATATAACTTCCTTGAAATATTCGCATCGACCACGTTGATACTCGATCAGAACGCACAGTTGCCTTATCGCCTCCCTCTTCTCTTCTCCGAGAGCCACCAGCCCCGTATCTCTCTCCCTTACAATCCCTTCCAAGTCCACCACTTTCTTCTCGAGCTTCTTCACCTCCTCCAAGTTTTGTGAATCCCGAACCTTCGTCTCCTCTTGCACATTCCTACTGTCAGTGTGGCGGTTCACTTGAGAAAACCAGTCTTTCATGAGCTGAATTTCCTTCGAGACCTTTGAGACCCGATTCATAATATTCCTGCTGTTCTCATCCGATTTCCTAACTAACAAGTCAAGTTCAGTGATCGTGTTGTTTGCCGTCATGGACGCCTCCATCATCTTCTTCATTTCGTTCTTATAAAATGATATCTTCTCCTCGAGACACTTGTATTCTTCCTGGAATCGTTCCTTTGCGGTCTTATAACTCTCCTTGTTCTCAATGTGTAATTGCTCCAGCACTAGAATTCTTTGGCATAGAATGCGAATATTATCCTCGAGGTTCATTCTATATTCTACGGCAAGCTCCTCTATCTTCTTCTCTACGCTGCAAGGATCCAATTTCAAACTCCGAGGAGAATTCTTCACCTGATTGCTGCTGTTCTTGCTGATGAGTCTTCCTGAGGGCCCTCCCGGTTCATTCATCTTGCTCTGGAGGTCCTGAATCATGTTTGTCAACTGCATGTTCTCGTTCTCCAAGAGGGACATCCTACGAGAAGATTCTTCTTCCTCTCTTCTATTATTCAGCTCCAATCGGCTCTTTTGGGCCTCCAGTGAATTGAGCTCCTGCTGCAAGCTCTCAATCTCGATTTTCATGCCCGAGATTTGCGTAGAATTCGCATTGCCCTCGGATCGAAGCGTGTCCTGGAGAGACGTAACCTCGTTTTCTCTCTCTGTCAAGCTTCTCTCGAGTTCAATAACTTTAGCCCCAAACTCCTCTTTTTCCTCTCTCAGACGGTCAGTCTCATCAGATTTTTCCCGCAATTTCTCTTCCAATTCGTGTTCATGGTCAGATAGAGAACTTACTTTTAGTTTTAAATCCTCGACTTGCTGCGCAAGGAACTTCCTCTCCTCCAAAACTCCCTGCTCCTCTTTGTTTTTCCTGGCTAACTCTTCTTGCAGGCGTTCTATTTCAATCAAGTTCTCCGAAATTTCATTCTTTTTACCTTCGAGTTCGGAAACTAAGGACTGAATTTCTTTCCGCAGATCATCGAGTTCCTCCTGTAGAGCCGCCCGTTCCTTTCCAGGAACTTCTATCTTTTCATCAAGTTCCTTTTCTCGAGCCACTAGTTCATTTCTGAGAGATTCCATCTTTTCATCGAATTCCTTCTCCCGAAATGCATTTTCATTTCTTAGAGATTGCATCTTTTCTTCCAGTTTGCATTTCTGATCTCGCATGGACTCCACTTCCTGTTGAAGTTCATGGACTTGAGCAGTCAACTGTGCCACTTTACACGACCTGTTGTTCTCGGTGTCCTGGAGATTTTTTAGGAGGTCTGAGAATTCCTCCCCTTTATTCTTTAGCATCAAATCAAGCTCGGAAATACGAGCTCGCAGCCCTTTGTTCTCTTCACTCAGCTCTTTGGCTTTAGTTGCACGGCTCTCAAGCTGCCCGTTTAGGCGTCTCCTGTTCTGCTGCAACGACTTGAGTTCAGATTTCACACCCATTAATTCATCTTCCAACACCATTGTCCTCGCCGATGCTTCAGCCTCCAAATGCCGATTCTTCTCCGAAAGAATAGAGACTTCCCTTTTCCTCTCGTCAGCCTCACTTCTCAGATCTTTCATTAGAGACTCTGCTTCCTCAATCTTTCTCAAAGCTTCCGTGTATTGAGCACTCAGAGTTTCCCTCTCTTTTGTAGCCAAATCCAAAAGATCTTTTAGGTTAATCCCTTCCTCATTAACAATATCGCTATTCAATCCACTGATTCCCTCGATTTCATCAGACGAGAAATACTCGGAAACATCGGAGCCAGATGGAGAGGGAGGATGAGTCTTTCTGCTTCCTCCATGGTCACTTCTTCCTTGTTCTTGTTTGAGTTGCTCGTACAGCACGTAAAGTGATTGATACTGTTTATGCAAGTCCTGGACGAGCGTAACTAGTTCGGACTCTCGTTTCCAGCTCTTGCCTCCACGTTTTCTACTCTGGCCTTCGTTCTTTATGAGCTCCAAGATCCTTGTGATCTTCTTCGTGACATCTGCTGATGAAACAAACCTCTTAAGACCAAAAGTAAGGGGCCACATTGGTACGCCTTCATAGTTAAGTAGTAAATAACAAACCGGACGTTCGCCTCACAAACTTAAAGCTTTTAGATGAGTTAACAGTGATCTTCCGAAGTCTTAATGGCATCAAAGCTCAACTTTTCATGAGACCTCTTGTACTCTTTGTAAATGAACTACCCGGAAGGTTATTTTTCTGTATTTATGCATATATGGTGAAGCCATAGAAGAACTAGTTATCATTTGTTTCTTTCCTTAACAAATGACGCACAACATTTGCACTCTCTCTTAATGGCACAGTATCACTGATGATCAATCTGAGCACAAATTCGCGAATTCAGATTGAGATGCTCATATGATATGGGGGCTTCACCTGCTTTAGTCCCTTCGAGCTCAGGTGGCTTCTGGGTGTCTCCGAAGGATTTCGCCGATTGACTCTTTTTCATTTTCTAGTGGAGGACTGGCAGTTATATGTTGTTTATTCTGCAGTCAAAACAAGTGATCACATCGTTCCCGACCTGGATAGTTTATCAAAAGAAGAAACAATGGGAATTGCAACATACACTTTTTGCATCAATTCATACTGCAAAAACTCAATATAATGTGTCCGAGATTTATATGCAAAACAATTCTTCCAGTACAATTAACACGTTAAAGGAAAGGACGTTCATCTGCATCATTTTCTCAAGAACAACATCTTATTCCAGAAAACCTGGAGCATTAATTTTTTTTCTCTATCTCAAAATCTTAAACTTGAAGGTCAGAAAGACGACTCATAAAATAACAAGTTCAATATATGCAGACAGTGACATCATAAGATTTCTCAGCACTATTCAGAGACTGATTAGTTAAGGTTTAATTTCTTAAGCAATCAGGCCGATAAACCTGTCAATAGTACTTGCAAAGTCAAAGACGACATTTAATTTATATACTGAATGTCGGAATCACCAAGCTCGATCATCGGCGTTCATATCTAACGAAGCGAAAAGTGTACGGTCTCGTTTCCTTAAACTAAAAAAGAAAAAATCATCACAAATTTCTTAATGACCAAGAGCTTATTTTTCTAATATCCCCTCCCAGTCTGCTGATCTATGGCAGAGATCTACATCTACTACACGATGCACTGGGCCCACTCAGAAACACGAACAAATAATGAACGAGTATTACTCATCTATTTAGATGTATAACATTCACTTAAGATATCTGAAAGTGAATAACTTGCTCCATAATGATCTTACAGATTCTCACTTACTTATAAGTATTTTGATTGATTTTTATTCATTCAAAGTAATGAGAAATACCCATAGTGAATATTTAGTCCAGAAACATGAACCCATAAGACGTCAACTTCATAGAAAAAAACATACTATTATATTTCCTAAAGAAACATGGAAACACAAACGGGCATGTGCCATGTCTTAACCGGGCATATCTAACAAGTAGCAACCCGAATTAAATAGTAAGTCACTCTCCGCTTCCTAACCGACGAAAAATGGTGTCCTTATAAACGATAAAATCTCTATCAATATTCCGGTCTCGAGCTTTCAAGCGAAGACAGCTACCCAAAAATCCTCCTAACATATGCAGTAAACCAGATTTTCTCCCTTCCCAGTATCTCCTGATGCAATACTAACATATAATAATACATACACATATGCAAACATAAATAAATGTACATGAATACACAATGAATTGATCACCTAAATGCACAATAATGCGAAAGAGGAACACGTGGTGGGCTCCCCTATCCTCTGATTTCGTCAATTAAGTAATCTTTTCCATTGTTTCTCATTTTCACCAGTCAGAGACTGACAATTGGTGATTTTTTTTTTCTTTTTGTGTTTCAATTGGTCAAATGAGAGTGACATAAATCCACTATTGACATCCCAAACGGTAAAATCCCTAAAATTGAACTCAAAATCGAATAGAAATTGACACAAACAGGAGCATTAATTAAGGACGCATCAGGAATTAATGATCTGCGTCGGTTACGCGATGAGGCGCATCTTCAGAAGGATCAAATCTCGTATATCCTATGAACAGAACATCATCGGCAGCTGCCGGACACGATGAGGGGAGGGGGGTTTTTGCGGCAAAGGAAAGAGATCAGAAGGAGACAAAAATTCGAAATTACCTGCGGATTGGGTCCGTCACCATCACAGATCTGGACATGATGATTAAATAAATCGGAGCAGGGACAACGGGAAATTATTATTAAGTTTAGGAAATCTCAAGTAATAATAACTGATTAGTTAAATCTTGAATTTCTTTTTGTCATTACGTAGGAGCAGGCAGGCACCGGCAGGGCGGGGGTTGGGGGAGGAAAAGAGAGTTTGGCGCGTCTCTTTGATATTAACGCCCTCAGTTGGCATTATTTACGTCCAGGACCACTGGGTGGGACCCTTCAATTTCTCCCCGGAGTCCGCATTCCCCGAATCAACAGTACAATGCAGAAGGAAATGTCGCGAGATGGTCTTTTGACAATCTCGTACCGTACGAGTTGTTCACTCCATGATCTGCACCTCGGTTTATGCTTTTATGTGGCCACTTGCAATTTTCTTTTTTTTAATGGCAAGGAGAGCGTCTACCGTTCCAAGCACTTTCAAGGATGCTTAGAAAAAAATAAGATTTTTTTATTATTTAGTATGATAATTTATTATTTAATAAGTGTCTTGTTTATTACAATCATACACGGTCATGTCAGTTCTCTGTTAAGTCATAGACGGAAAACTAACTCCATACTATGTCATGAAATCTTTTTAAAATTTTATGCCATATGGTGAAATTACTGTGTTCCGTGCTATGCTTTGAAAAGATTTCAAAATATCATGTAATTTGGTGAAATTACGACGATATATGCTACGTGGTGAAAATTTTCAAAATATCATGATATACGGTGAAATTAACCATATACTATATTTTTTTATAAAATAACAAGTTTCTTATTATTTAGCAAATACCTTATTATGAACAATAAGTTTGTTATTAAATAACAAGTATTTTACTATTTAATAAGTTTCTTATTATTTGCTCGATCAATCCCTCGGGTTCTATGCACCTTACGCGACACATATGGGATGGGAGAAAAAGAGTTAAGCCATGACAGTTGACTTTAAGGGTATTCAAATATGAGATCGAGTGGATACTTACGCTTCTCCTTACCATCGGGCTAAACTCTTTGAAGTTATGGCCACTTCACCTTGGTTACACAAAATTCAAGATTTAAAAGAATTTTGCTTCTTAATGGATTGATTCAGCTCGATTTGAATTAGTTGAAGTGTATTGAATTTTCAAATACTTTTCTTTTTGCTAAATGAATTTTCAAATATTATGTGGTGCAGAATACTGGATGGTATGCCCATAATAGTGATTAGGATTAGATTGCATAAGAGGTACACAATTTGCTCGTATAATTCAATACAACTTGAGTTATATATTCTTAAAATTATTATACTTTCTATTTTTTGCTAGTACAAGGTTTCATTGAATCATACCATTTCTGTCAAGAAAAGCATATTAAAAAAATAGTGGCTAATCTTATCTAATTAGAAAGATTATCAAAACCTAAACGCTTTCTTTGCCATGATTAAAACCTATATTAATAAAAATTAATAAAATAAAGGAAGAATTAGCAAAAAGGACCTAAATTTTTCAAGAAATTTCAGTTTTATTCTAGATTTTATTTTGTAACATAAAAAACCACATGTCTCAAAAATGATATACTATTACAACTTCCATTATAATTTCTGTTCATTTGCCTACGTGGACAGTGTGAGACTCATCATATTTACACATCATCCCATCATTCTCTCTGCCCTTTACATAAAAAATCCAAATTTACAAAAAATTCTCAATTTTGTCATAAATTTTGTTTTGTAATCATAAAAACCATAAGTTTTCAAAATGTTTTAGAAATGGCCTCATGGGCTTATAACAAGAAACATTTGACACCAGCCGATGCCCGATATGGTTATTTGTTATGTATTTGTGTATATAAAACCAAGGAAAGAGCTAAACATAGACAAACCAAGCAATCCTAGAGGCAATCCAATAAAGAATTGAAGAAAATAGGTCATGTAAGAGCATAAAGTAATGAGCGAATTATCATTGTATTCGGGGATTCAGTTTTATGGGTTACAACAAGGGCAAGTATACAACTTCCAAATTTATACTCGAGATGAATGTTTTCATATTTTGCTTCCTTGATTAATATTCTCTCTTCAATGTCAGCCAGGGATTGGTGTTTCAGAAAAAAAAATTGACTTCTATGATCACATCAATAATACAACAAAATGAAGAGGTTTCAATCGTGGATTCTCGCAAAACAAAGAGGTTACGATTATTTCTTGTTATAGGTCCTTGAGGCTATTTTCGAGATATCATGAAAACATGTATTTTTTAAAATACAAAACAAAATTTATGATAAAATTGAGAATTTTTTGAAAACTTGGGTTTTTTTTCTTAGGGGTAAGGAGAATGACGTGATGATGTGTAAATCTGGTGGGTTCCATAGTGTCCAATTAGGCAAAGGGATCGAAATTATAAGGGATTTGTGACGGGATGGATGGGATGTCATTTATGAGACATTTGAAAAACATGTGGTTTTTTTACTACAAAATAAAATTTATGGAAAAACTGAGAATTTTTTGAAAACTTAGATTTCTTTTTTTGTAATTTACTCTAAATTGAAAGACTATAATTGAAATTAATAGTAGTTGAGATGCGATGGATATTGCAATTTTAATTTTTATGCTCTGAATTATTTAGCCAAAAAATTAATAAAATAAAAACTATAATTGAAATTCTCCAATATTATACACTATTTTTTTTTTACAATAATCTACATTCATTGGCTATCCCGAGTAGGTATAAAATGGGGAACAACAATCTGGAATGATACCGAGCAGGGGTAATACCATCATCACATACACAATAGAATGGAATTATCCCCTAACCAACATTCTGTTATTTAGTTATTAAAAATAAAAAGAACTGTTATTTTTAGTCTTATTTTTCATCTTTTCTATTCTACGACTAACATTGCGTTAGCTCTCTCTCGATCATCCATGTTCTAGTTCAAAAAGGAAAATTCAAACTTCGATTTTTTACCATGGGGGATAAGCCAGTCACCCTCGAGTTCAATAGAGATATGTTAGTATCGGTGTCAATTGTCAAGTCCACAAATTTTATTCATAAATTTGTAACATTCTATAAATCATGCAAAAATTGTTCTTCAAAATATGTGGAGCTATAAGCAATATATCGTTCAATAAATATTAAGATTCTGTAGAATTTTTTTATGTATTCACCAATGAGGTATAATTTAGCTGGTAATGTGCTAATACTCTTTTTAGAAACCTTGGAAGCAAATAAGGGGAAGATCCCCAAGGGTCGCCCCCGACCCTTGTTTTACCTAGGGGAAAAAAAAAAAGAATTTTTGATGTATTCAAATTAGTATAACTTTTTATCAGTTATAATACATCCTTAAGTGTAGATATTCCAAAGAAAATTGATGCGGAAAATGAGTGTATTAAATATAATTTTTTGTGTATTAAATGAGTGCATTAAATATAAGTCGTCATGTCATGAGTAGGAAAAATTTGAAAATGGTTATATTCTAATAGACGGAATCGAGATTTGGCTAGCAATAGTAGCATCGGTTGCGAATCTCGACAATCGACATCCCCTGAGCAGGCCAGACGACATCGGTTGCGAATCTCGGCGACCGAAAATATTTGTTGCGCATCTGTCTCTCTCATACTGCCACCCTCCCGGCTCTCCTCTTCTGTGTTTCGCCCGATGGAGACTGCGACGGTCGCTTCGGCTTCTTGGGCGCTTCGCCTTCAGAATCATTTCCCCGGAGGAAAAGCATCTATCTAATCATCCCCTTAAATGACCGGAATTTCTGAAGGTTTAGCCACATTCCATTCCCTTGTGTGAGTAATGCCATGGCCTACTTCTCCTTCCGTCGCCTTCTCATACACGTCGAGGCGTTTTGAAAAGCGTTTCGGCCTCCATTCACGTTTCCTCTGCTCTTCCCCTTCAGCAAGATCACGCCTTTTCGTCATTATTCGTTCTCGGGTCTTCCGCATTTTCCCTCTGAAACTCTGCGTAAGCTCCTCCCGCTAAAACCCTTTTGCCTTCTCCGGCCTCCCGTGCCATTACGGGACGGCGGGACCGAAGAGCATCTCTCGGACGTTGTGCCCGCCGCCGCCATTTTTGAGCTTCTAACAGGTACATGTTTCTATATATATTTTTTTTGAACGAAAATACCATTCCAAACCCTGGCCGTGACCGTTCGTTTCTCTAACTACTGCCTCCATTCATCGTGTTCTTCATCTCTGCAGCTATTGTCACCTCCGCCACCAGCTCCTTCCGTCACCGGCTCCTCCCGTTGCTCCTTACGCGCATCTCCAATCGGTATCTTCTTGCGCACCAGCTCGTCCCCATAACGTCCCCTCCTGCCGGTCCTCACGCTCGCCTCTGTATACGGTTCTTATTTCGTTGTTGTTTTCAGCCGGATGGAGTCTGATAGCGGAAGAGAGAGCATTCCCGAGTTGATTAAGAGCTTGGAATCAACATTTTTTCCCTCCGATTACAAGGTCGTGGAGGAGAAGCTCTTGGCTCGGGAGGAACAATTGAATCTCAAGGTGGAAACTTACAAGAAGAAGTGTGAAGCGCTGAAACTAAAGCTGGAAGAAATAAGAACCCCTAAGGATGTCCTCAATGGGTTTTCCAACAAATTATTGAGGAACGAGAATAATCGTTTAAAGGAGAAGATAGACAGGTTAGAGGACGAAAATGCAGCTTATAGGAGGGATTACGAAGAACTGGTAAAGCGGATGTCCCAAATAGAGGATGATATCACCGAAATGAAGGCCGATTTTGGTAGTGAACAGGGTTGCCCTAATGGTGTTGTCATGCAGGGAGAGACTGGGAATAGTTCGGTCCACTCTAAGCTTAAGATGAAGTGGCCGATTTGTTTCGAAGAGTTTCTGTTTATCACGCCGAGCATGGCTTCAAAATCCCCGCCAAGTGAGGAAGGTACCAGCTTTTTGTTTGGAATAGTTAGTCACCGTGGTTAATTGTTGCCCAATTTTTTGTTATTACCATGTCTCAGCTTATTGAACTGATGGTTGTCGCTTTCCTTGTTATTCTAATCTTAACATTTGTTTGTTGGGATGTCATTCTAAATATTGTTATGGTAGTTGGTGCTCTGTAGATAAGTGGACCAGAATACATGTTTTGTTTGATCAAGCTCTAATGAGTGTCCCACTGATTCTGTTTTATATGCTGTAAAAATATAAAGTACTCTGTCCACTGGTAGCAATGAGCTAGTCATTCTAATTGTTGGAATAGAAAAGCTATTAGTTGTTTTCTCAATTCCTTAACGTATTTGAAAATCCAACTGTTTCTCGTTGCTGCTGCAGTTCATTTATGTACACTTTCTGTTCCCCTTTAATCTGATTTCCAATAACTGTGTTTCTTATGCATCCTATCATACGTAAACACTTCATAAGACAAAAAGATAGTGGCCAAATGATAGTGCAAGGACAGAGGATATGTATGAATTCTTGCTCTTAGATTGTCCGTGAAATTCTTCTGTCATCGTTCAAATCCATCAGTTTTGTTACTTTGTTTCGTTTTGAAGAAACTTGCATGCTAAAACATGTAGTTGACAAATTTTCCTTGTGGTGATATCTTGACTTTGGGGTTGCTTCTAGCATGAATAGGAATATCCAGTCACCCTCATTGAAGTATACTTTATCCTCTCTAATAAAATACCTCCTCTTCAATAATGTTCAAAATTTTCAATGTTATATACAAGAGATCGTAACCAACAATCTTTTGTGTTCAAATTAGAGGATAAGATTACTGATGCAATTATTTCCAAAACAGTCGATAACAGTCGACACGAAATCTTCCTGGAAAATTGTCAATTTAAGTGTCTTCTTCTTTTTTTTTTTGGAATAAGTTCTTCCCTCCCTTTTTTTTCTCGGATAAAAACCCAAGATCTTGGAAATTATTGATAGTGATGACGGCATTGCTTTATTAGGAGACCTGAACGGAAGCAAATTAGGGTCCAAGAAGGTAAACAAAAGCTACAATTCTCTTCAGACTAATGGAGAGAAAACAACAGCCGGCCTCAAACGTCGAGAGAGCTCTCTTGTAGATCTAAGTGACGATGAGAGTGAGAACAGCTGGAGAAAATTGAGAAAGACAGAAGCTTGTTGTGTTGTTGGTGAAGCTGCTAGGTCTTCCTCTAAATCCCTGCAGGATATGGTTGTTCTTGAGAAGTGCCAAGAGACCAGCAACACCAAGATGAACTCCTATGACAAGAATACTATGGCTTCTAGCACTGAAAGAGACTCTTTCCAACGCCAACACAACCCAGAGGTGAAAAATTAGAGAATGGAACTTTGATATGGAAATGCTTACTGATTTCTCCAAAGATGACGAGTTATGTATGAGAGCTGTTTTTGCACTTTACAGGCATCAAAAACTCGAAGGAGTTTCACCGAAGCTAGCCGATTTACAGAGTTACGACCGGCAGAGAAGGCAATTTTCTAATGTTAAGCACCTTGAGCTGAAGGAGCATTTACAGGGATTTGGTAATTTGGCTTGACAAACATGTCCTTTTAAAACAGTTGTCTTCTATCACAAATACATGTGCGTTTTTTTTTTCCTCTCAAAAAATATATGTCATAGAAAAAGCAAATATTGGAAGAGAAGAGTTACAATTGTGGATTCATATGGTCATTCCAACGGAAGGCAATTTCTCTATATGAGCTGCCCTGATGGTTGTACTTATAATTACACGCAGGTATTTAACATTGTATTACACGGGGGATTGTGCTTATGAGCTTGTTTATTTCTGAACAATTTGATAAGGTTTTCATTTTCTATACATAACCTTCCTCACTTTTCTTGTATTTTATTTTATTGTAGGGAAACATCATGGGTTGAATTTCTTACAAGTGGATATCCACAGGGCAGGTTGAAAAGGTCCATCTCCGAGCTGCAGAAGTTCAACACTCATTTCATCGAGCATTGTAGGAAAAATAGCAGTCAACTATTTCAAGGAGTTGATCAAAATATACAACAAGAAAGAAGACCCCTTTTTTTCCGCACTCATAAGGTAGCGAACTTAATGCTTAAGAGCCATTCCAGGATGGAAACTGTAGATAATAGAAGCGGAGCCCCCCCACACTGAAATGAATCAGGACTCTCCTGCAGATTTTGTTGTTGATGGGTGATGGCATTCTGCCTCACCCACTTGATTGAGGTACATATGACTGTCCTGCTAGGATATGTGCAGACAAAGTACTCACTCACCGTGTTTTTTATGTACGTAGTTAGGATGTTAGGAATGATGCGAACGTCGATCAGGGCCCTTTAACTTGTCTAGTCTTATCTTGTAGTTCCTTCGAACACATCGTCTGTTGAATGTGTACTTAAATCTTTTGACTAATCAAACCTCCATCCTTCTGGGCATTCTTCTATTTATTGCTTACATAAAACATTTGCCTCTACTATGATTGGAGGATCAGGTGTAAGTGCTAGATTAAATTTGTCTACTGCAGTTTCGAGACATCATCGTGTGAGAACAGAGTAATTGTCATGTCCAGATTCAGTTGGAAATTGTTGGCAATTTTTTGAGACAGTCTTGCATCCTAAGATTCATGTAAAAAGGAGAATTTTTAACCCTCCGTTTGGTTTTACAATCATATTTTGAAAATTTTAACTCTACTCACTACACAATAAAAATTAACAACACAATTATTACTTTTTTTTATTTTTTCATTTTTTAACCATTCAATTCAATTTTTAATATTAAATTCTCTCAACTATCCATTATTTTTTTTACAATTCAACAATACAACCATTACTTTTTTTCAACTATTCATTACTTTTTCATATTTTTTTTTCATAATTTAACAACACAATCGTTACAATCCAATTAAAATCAAAACTTAACTCAAACTCTAAAACCAAACACACGATATCTCCCAGTGTTAGTCTTGATAGTTTATCGAGTATAAACACCTCTGGACTAGTCGTGAACTTGATTTTCCATAAGTGCATACACTTTTTTTGAGGTCATTCGCACACGTGATCACTTTTTGAGAGAAGCTTTTGATTGCGAATGCGAAGAGTCGAAGACTCTGTGAGGTTCCACGGCTGACGGATGATAAACCTCCATCGTATGAGACTGTATTGAGCTCATTTCCAATTCCCAACCCAACCGTCGTGATAACACGATCCATTTCTACCAGAATTAGCCCAAAGTGAAAGCTCAAACAAAGGTGAAATTGAGACAAAGAGCAAACTTTGTGGACGAAATTGGGATTATGTCCACGGAGATGGGATGCAAGAGCCAAAATCTGAAACATCAGGGGAAGTTTTCGATAATATATAAAACAGTTGGGGGGCTACAGTACAAATCTCAACGTTTCTTCTTCGGACGGACTGCTAGCTTCAGAGCTTCTTGCAGAAGAGACGAGGAGGATGAAATCGGCGTTAACCTCAACAATGGCGACTGTCGAGCAATGGTGAAATCGGAGAAACTATGCTCAGAGCACTGACTGTTCACAATGCAGTGGTACTTCGTCGCAGCCCTTCTCACCGTCCTCACCAGCTCTCAGGTCAGTAGAAGATGAATCCGTAAGCCGAAGTGAAAGGCAGCTTCTTCCCGTACTCAATCTTGAGATTCTGTTATGCGCTTTAGTTGATTTGAGCTGTCGCAGTCACGAGCTATTCTTGGATTTCGAGCTCGATGTCGAGTTCGAATCTCAGCTTCTGACTAGTTTGTTTCTTTTCCGATGGTGGATCTCGCCGTATGTAAAACTGATTCCTCTGTTCTAAAGCAATGCTTATTAACTGTGATTGCGTGATTTTACTATGTAATTAGGCTATCAGATATGAGTAATTGACACAATTTTGCTGCATATTATGGGAGATGCTGATACTTACACGAGGCCACGACAAAATCTCCATATGAGAACCTAATTCACATAGGACACATGCTGCTGGAGTCAGTCTTATACAAATTTGATCTCTTTTCCTTTAAGTGTTTGTTGGATATCAAGTTGAATTGATTCTCGGATTTACACTCCGGGAAAGTGTACTAAACATCATATCGCATGGGCAAAAGGGATTTATGGCTGTTTCTCAAAAGGGCAGTATCCAAGGACAACAGTGGTCCTGTAATGAATTGTAGAAAGTTATTGATGGAAGTTATTCTCCCAGTTGCCTGCTAATGATTGAAATTCCACTTTTGATTCATATAGGGAATACTCACGACACTCTCTCAAAGCAATGGGGGATATAAGTACAACTATGCGACTGTCCCATTCCTCGCAGAAGTTTTCAAGGTAATTTGACATTCTAAATGAACAAGAAGCAAGGCATCTATTATAACTAGAGTTCATCTGAACTAAATTTAACTCTTTCATCGTTAATGTATTAAAAGAAAATTCATGAAAAGGAAATTGCCCATTACTTAATCTCTATGCTAAAAAGCTGCTGTACCTCATCTCCCAATTGCTTGCCTACAGCTGCTTGTTTCTAGCGTCCTTCTATGGAGAGAAATTCGAACATTGCCTTCTACAAGGATGACTACAGAATGGAAAAGTGTCCGCTTATTTCCCATTCCTTCGATCATATATCTGATTCATAATAATGTTCAATTTGCTACGCTGACGTATGTGGATACATCCACATACCAGATAATGGGAAATCTGAAGATCGTTACTACTGGAATATTATTCAGGTATCCCATTCTAGTTGAAACCATTATTTCAGCATTTTGGCATTCTTCTCTCTTTCGTTTTAAATCCAAAGATAAACATAACTGTATTATTCCTTTTCAGATCTAGCTTAATGTAGTTTAGCGGTCACCTTGCATTTTTGCTTATCAATTGATCTGATTATTCAGGCTGTTCCTACGAAAGAAGCTCTCCAACCTTCAGTGGATGGCAATTGTACTCCTGGCTGTCGGGACAACCACAAGCCAGGTGAGTAACGCAGCAACATCTTGCATTTTCATAAATTTGGATGCCGTCTATCATTAAATTACTTGGCGGGTGTCGTTTTCTCTTGTATGATATACCAAGAGCAATGATCTCCCAATCAAAGTGGAACCGTTAGAATGAGTGTCTTGCATCATGTTTATTTGGGAGGTTTATATTCCTGTATTTAATTGATACGTGCATGACAGAACTGCTCAATTCAGGAATGCTTAAGCACCTTTTGGATTGCACTTGTCGTATGGAAAAGTAACAGTATATTTCTACTAGCATTGTAGATCAAAGGTTGTGGACAAACTTCATGCGACTCTCTCTTCTCAGCACCAATCCAGGGGTATATGCTTGGAATCCTCTCCGCTTGCCTATCAGCATTAGCAGGTGTTTACACAGAATTTCTGATGAAGAAGAACAACGATAGTCTGTATTGGCAGAATGTTCAATTATATACGTAGGTATCTTATCTCTGAACCGTAGCTTACTCTTTTTATATAAGTAAAGTATTAGGCTTCTCATGCTTTACATAAAATTTGATATTCTCTGTGTGGTCTTACTATATCAATTGCTTCTAATGACATCTTTGCAACAATACAAGTTGAAGGCTGTTCCTTGAGTAATTGCAGTCCTTTCTTTTAATTCATAGTGTACTTTGACACCTTTCTTTTGTCAAGTTTGAACTCATTTACAAATTCATGTGTTGTAAATGTATCAACATGCAAGGTTGGCTTTTATTTAGGGAAATGGAGGACATAGTGAAGGGATATTGATTTCACCATTTGATGATTTTTCAATTTCATTTTATTTCAAGGTTTGGGGCAATATTCAACATGGGACGGTTAGTGCTGGATGATTTCAGAGGTGGATTTGAGAAGGGACCTTGGTGGCAAAGGCTTTTAAACGGATATGATTTGATAACTTGGATGGTGGTGTTAAATCTTGGATCAACAGGCTTGCTTGTTTCGTGGTTGATGAAGTATGCGGATAACATAGTTAAGGTAACTCTTTCTGCTAATATTCGAAGGTCAATACTTGTCATGTGATAACATCCCAGTTGGTCTTGTAACATCAGAATGATATTGATGCCAAAGTGATCTACAGACAAAGTAGCCTTACCATAACAATGCATGTACTACATGTTATTTAATCTGCTCACATGAAATTCCATAGGAATCCACAAGTAGGGAATATTTTCCTTCACCAGATGATCTGTTTTGGGTGTCCGTATGCATTAGTGCTTTAGAGAAAATTTCCATCTTTTTGTTAGTTCCAAGACTTAAAAAACCGTTTGTGAGAGTCAATGAAGTTCCCAAGTCTGCAAAAGTTATGTGCTTGATGAAGGGTATTGTCTTCGTTGTCTTATACCTTATATAAATGAAACAATATCTAAGGCCCTTCTAACATGCATCTCTTGGATATTTTCAGATTTCTTGTAGATTGTAGTTTTGTGTTTGTATGCACTGAGAATGTTGTCTTGTCTGATCTACAGTGTACTGTGGTGTGCTAAGTTATCATTGCTAATCCCACTTCATGTAATTTTTACATTTAAATAGGTTTATTCCACGTCAATGGCGATGCTGCTAACTATGGTGCTATCTGTATATCTTTTCTCCTTCAAGCCAACTCTACAGGTAAGCTTCTGCAGGCCTTTCACTTTGGTTCCATTGTTGCCGTCTTCTCTTTCATCTGGTTGCAGACATTTTATGTTACGGGCACAAACTTAAATTCTTTTCTTGTGTAAAAGCCTTAGCCCCTCTTATAGTTCAAAATGGACGAGAACACCGGTTTTGTGCCAAACATTGGATATGCCAAACCAGCTGGGTCTTCCTGAGAACAAGCTGGTTATGCAATTCACCAGTGAAATACATAGGATTCACAAATTAATTTATATTTTTTATAACTTATATATTTATACACCTTTTGAAACAACTATTACAATGTTTTCTATAATCTGGTTGGCCCATTTAACCTAAGTCGAACCCATAAATGCCCTGCTTGGCTGATTTAATCTCTTGTCCGACTCTGAAAACTATGCCATCTCTTCTCTGGCGGAGCAGTGAGTGACCTCTATAGCTACTTATTTATCGTGCAGCTGTTCTTGGGGATCGTTATCTGTATGATGTCGCTGCACATGTACTTTGCTCCACCAAACATGCTTGTGGATCTTCCTTCAACATCAAAAGCATCTCCTGAAAGCTTGAAAGAAATTTCGATTGATCGAAAGAACGAGTCCTGAATCTGAGGCTACTATAAGAGATCAATAAGAAAATACGCAGTCTGGTTTGCCCCATGACAATTCCAACAGACGGTATGCCTGCGCAACAATATTCCAAACGAGCAAAAATGCTTTCTGGTTTCCAGCTGAATTCTCCTAAGGTTGAAGTTTGCACAAGCGAGTGAAAATGCTCTCAGTGGAGAAAAAGTGGCGAAAATTTGTGATGGAGTAAATTACCTCCTATACTGGCACGGACACATTCAATTGTTGGTTCCATATTGTGACCCTTTTTTCTCAGGAATGCAGTAGTTATTTAAGTAGAATGATACTGCGTCCGAGTATTTTGTTCGACTTATTGATCGGATTGTTCTGTCCGGTGTTATAGTTAATTGAAGGGAAAGTGGAAAGGGGAGAAAGAACTTGCAAATTTCTAGATCCTGAGCTGCAGAGATTGTTCCGTAGTGAAGTCGACTGATGTAGGCATGCGATTTCATGTGGACTAGATATCATCTCCCCGCGGCATCATCCCGTGTTGTATTAATTGTTTTACCAACTTGCTTCATTATTTTTCTAGCTCACGCGGCGGCTTCAAGGTCAAAACAAGTGGCTATTGATTATATTTGGTACTCTAGAATGAAAATGGAATCAGATAAATTTGTCCTATAAGATAATCCAATTCCATATATAGTGATTGTATTCTATTTCATAACATTCTTTACTTATTGAACAGAATTATTATGTTGAGCTTTCCAGAATTAGGTGCAGGGATTAGTTAGATTTTCACTCTTTTCTTGATAAGCACAGAATAAGGACGGCAAAAACCTTAACTAGAACGTTCTTCAATTGTTTTACGATTGAACACGGACAATCGCAGAACATTATTCACAGCCACAAAATATCGAAAGGGCAGTCTGTGGAAAAATAGGACGTGCAAAGTTCGTTATCATCACAGCGATCGATGAGAAGCTTAACCACTTCCGATTTGAGAGGATGGTTGATATTAATAATAGCGAGTAATGAGCCATTTGAAATAGAACTACCGCGGTTGATGCTGACTTATCGATGTTTCTGACTCTATTATAATTCGCTACATATCTGGCCCGCCTCATCTCTTCCCCTTTACCACGTATCTTGCCTTTGATGTTTAACGACTATGTTTAATCATTAAGTATAGCAATCTCCTGGCTTTGGATTTTAATTACTTTTGATTATTAAGGAATTATGACAACCTTCTGGTATCAGAATCGTTGCTCTGTTTATCAGCAAGCTGTATATGATCTTGAGGTACGCGCGATGCACTGCCCAAAGGATAAGCTTGGTGACAGCGACAGTATGGTAGCGAGACCAGGAGAAGGAGATCCGAACGAGAAGCAAACACCATGCATTTTAATGCTTATTGCGCAGATTATGATGAATTCGTTATAAAAGGATTTGCAGGCAAAGGGTGGCATACGAGTCAGCAAAGGTATATATGATTGAGGTAGAGGTTCTCGCAAGGGAATGAGACATGGGTGTGCCGTTTCCTCAATATAATGTTTAAGTGAGTTCGTCTTCACACTAGAACATCCCTTTTTGGGTCTCAACTAGGACATCCTTCTGCCATTGACAGAAAGAGCTAGAAAGCAAAACCAATTCATATAAGGTAAGGTTGTGTTTGTTTGTATTTAATTTTAAGTGTTAAAAATTAACTGTTGAAAATTTCATAAATAGAGTAAGTGATTCATTGATTAAGTGAAGAGTGTTTGACTGGGTAAAAATTTAATGGCTGAAATTATATTTGCATAAATACCCAATACTTTAACATCTTTTCCCTTTTGCCCACATTTTATTTTAATTTTTGAATTCAGAAAATTTAAAAAATTTGAAAATTGCAAAAAAAAAAGGGTTTCAAATTGGAGTGGGAGGGTTGTTGGCAGCGCCATCGCCGACCACTCGAAGAGAGGGAGGGAGGAAAATCGAGGCAGTGGTGGCCTCAACTTGGCCACCACCTCTACAAAGTCTGTAGCTCGCCAACGACCTCCTCTATGGAGTTGGTGGCCGGTGATGGCGCCACCAGTGCCCCTCGTGATTGGCACCCCTCTACTCTCTCTCTCTCTCTCCAAACTATTGTGAAAATGCGAACGGGCTGATTTGCAAATTATGTAAAAGTTGAGGGGCACTGCCACAAATATGATAAAATTGCCCTCAGCTGAGGGATTAGCAAAAAAATCACTGAATGATCAAGTAAGTTCCCATTTGCTTACTCATTCATCACTTTTTTGACTTATAAGTCACTTTTTATTTTGTGTTTATCAAGTAAGCTTAATCCAATTAAGTGCTGAATTCAACTCTTAATTGGAGTAATCAAACATAACCTAAGATTCACTATAATAAACTGCGAATTATTCTTAGACTCCAAGTATGGATTTTTCGAATGAATAGTTACTTTCACGACAATGGCTACGAGCGAGTACTAAAAGGCGTTTGGGTCAGTTGATCAGTGTTCTGAATTATACCTTTTATCATTTGATGCTCTCTAGATAAGATGGATTTTGCGAAATACTGTTCAGACATGATGATTCGTGGTTCGTAAAACAAGTTTTCTAGGTAATGATTCACATCGCTATCACAATATTAAATGCGCTCCATCTCAATCTCCATTCTAGCATCTACACAAATGTTCCCCAGCATTTTTTTTCCCTATAAATAGGCAACCTAGCTAATCGAAGATGAGAGTTGAGAGATTTCTCCAAAGGAGAGCTACTTGAGAGGTTGAAAGAGAGAGATGACTGAAGCTAGCTTCCCAAACAATGCCAAAATTTTGGGTGGGCCTGGTCCCAGTCCCAATGGGCTGAAAGAGATGAACAACAAGCCCAATATGGGTTACTTTCAGATGCCTCTCCACTATCCTAGGTACAACAAGAGGGACTATGAGGAGATGCCCGAGTGGAGGTTGGATTGCCTGCTGAGGGAATACGGATTGCCTGTCTCAGGAGATGTCAATCACAAGAGGAATTTCGCCATGGGAGCTTTCCTCTGGAAGAACGAATAAGCGATGGACGGCTTTCTTACATAGGAGGGAAACCGAAAATAAGCTATTTCGATTTTCGGCTTTTTAGTACTTAGTAGTCTTTTTGGTGCATCTGTTACACACTACACGGTGGGGTTGTAGTTAGTTAAGTTCTCCATCCTGCATGTACTATAATAACTCTTGCAATAAACGATGCTTGATTTCATGTATATCTCGTATCAGTACTCTTCTTTCCTCCAAGCTAAAATCAAGTCAATCGTGATAAATGAGGTTATTAGATATATATTTCGAGTGGCACCCAGTTGCCATACCTGTATGATCGGACCAGGTATGATATGCCGGAGACCCAGCATTACAAGACCTTCCGATACATTCGATTCACAACTGAATCTAAGTTGGTCTTGAATTACACAATGCCTTCACAGACGCTTCCGTGTTTCCATGCCGAAGTGTGGAAAGAGATAGACATATAGCATGTTTGCAGCAATTAATTAAGCTTAGTTTTAACGTGAAGATTTGATAATCAAAAGAGGTGAGTTAAGGACAAGAAAAGCGTATAATTTACTCACAGCAAAGAACAGCAAAAAAGAAACTTTAGATGACAATTTACTTGACAATGTGCATGAAGCACGCCTACGATAATTAACATGGCATGTCTATTTCTTATATATTATCGGCTGTGTTGGGTAGGTTTCTTGAAGCTAATTAATTAGCATCAATTTTGAGTATGCTGTTTTTTGTTGATTTGGCCTTGTTAAATTTCTCGAATAGTTATTGAGGCGAATGGCGCTCAAGTTGCTTTCTATACACATTAACAAGTAAGACACGGAATGAAGCATCGATCGCCCGGTACAACAATGTGACACGTTATACGCGAATGAATAATCAATGTAGCTCAGCAGACTTTTTCGCTCAGTGAACCGTCACCTTCTATTTGAATCTTCGTTAAGATAATAATTCGAGTTAATAATTGAGATGGCTTGACAAGGAAAAGCTGTGTGAAGGAGTATTTCCTCCACATAATTCTGCAAGAATGTACTGTAGATCGATCAAGCAGAATGGTGGGTTGCAAGTCATCATTTAATATGTGAAAGTTACAGTGACCTCTTATCCAGGGCATGAACATACTATCTACACGCACGTACATACATACATACATACATATATATATATATATATATATATATATATTGTTCCTCTTCTATTTCTCTGATGGTTTTCTCATACATTGCCCCAGCGTGAGAAGAAGCCGATAAGATTGCAGTCACACGAGTAAGAGGACCATGCATTTATTCAATCGCGATCAATGGTTTCTGAATATGGTACATGCTACGTACCATGGAATTTCCCGCGCGAGTAATTTATCGTAAGTTTGCCTTTCATTGGTTCTTTATTGTTGCATTGTCATAAGGTGCGATCATTTAGGATTTTTTAGAAGTATATAACATTTATAACTGTAAAATGATCCACCATATAGGCTTAATAATAATTTATTCTTGGAACCTCAAATAATTCAGCACCCTTTCTTCTTAAAAAAAAAAAAAAAGATTTCAGTTTTGAGTCTTTCATGGAGAAAATTCACAATAAAGAGAATTTCATTGAATTTCGAATATCAAATGGTACATATCGAGAAAACATTTGATTCTTGGACGTTGACTATCATTCATAATTCATTCCAGGTTCAAATCCGATGAATTAGGTTGTTGCATATATAGTACAAAAGTCTTTATTAATTGATTTACCGTCAAGCTACACGATCGAGCGGCTCGTGTTATCGAACGTTTTCGTGCATTAATTATTGTCCAGTGGATATGGAGCGTTCGAGTTGAGTGCAGTAGCCCAATCAACCTATGTTCGGTTTTCGTCCAAACCGGCCCAGGCTGGACTGGCGGGTTTGAGAAAATATTTCCTAGGCCCATTGTTAGATGGTCCGACAAGCTTGGGCGGGCCTGTGCTCATACGTTATATATGGACCTTTCCCTTATACTCTCGAATTAATGCTACTGATCTGTCTCGAACCATTGTAAATATACCTTTCCTCTGTGCTGTACATACCGCTGTTCTTCCGTAAATTATGTCTACGTTTACAATTAGAATGAAGCTTGAAATTCTTTTCGATAGAAGTGTTGCAAATGGTACTTGAATTTCATCCTAGTAATCTTTACAGCTCACGTGAACACAATGTAAGCACACATGATAGGTAAGTTAGGTTGCACAAATCATGCATATAAGAAATATTCTCCTCCATGACTTCTCGTGACTCAAACTTGAGTTTTTACTAAAAAATTGTGTCATTTCACCACTGAACCAACCATATTGGATTATTCAAAGCTCCTTTTAAACAAATTTGAACTTCTTAATCCGGTTTGAGTTCGGATTAACTTCACATTAAATTGCACTATTTTCAGTGCCTGGATTGGAACATCTTCGTGCATAGCATGCATGGTTTTAGGGTAATGATCGAAATCATGGGGGAGCACAAAGCAAACGTTACTGATGGTGATGGAGGACAAAAACAAAAATTGACAATGCATGCTTTGGCTGCCGTTCTCTGTTCTCTGCACTACTGTCCCAGTCCAAGTCGACCTTTTTTTCATCCCCGACAAGAAAATACAATTGGCGCATGCAATGCAAAGCATGGGATGGGCAGAAGTTGTCCACTTCTCTTTTGTGTTCAATTGACAAAGTTTATCGTCTTGTCTTCCTCAGAAGCATATACTAACATATATATATATATATATATATATATATATATTTGCATAAGATCTTCCAAGATTTTCAATCCTATCAAAGCCTGCGAAAGCTGATAAAATTGAGGACTAGTTGGTGCAAAAGGTTATAATCACATGGGACCACCCATCGCCAGTACTACTTATATTTTATGTCCATCTATACGTGATCATGTTTACATATCCGATTATAAAAGATATGAGAACCTTAGGCCGAGGGTTTTATATAGTAATAATGCAAGAGTGACGGAATACAAACAACAATTAAGCATGCCGCGTGTTGGGGGTCGACTCAATAAAACAACCGAGAAAATAGAGAAAGAAAAGAGAAGATCAAGATGTGATTTTACGTGGTATAATTCTCTTGATCAATGTGAGCATGAGGAAAACTTTTAAGGGCGAAAGAGGCACGACAATAACTTTTTATTAAGTAATAAATAATGGAGCGGAATATAAAACGGGTGTATCTCTCACGGGACACAACGGCCAATTCGAAAAGATGATACCTAACACTCAAAGAGACTCTCATCCCGAGATCTCACTAGATTATACTCTCACTCACTATAAGCGGTCATCGCGCGCATTTACATCGAGTTCTCGAGAGATATCATATCTATAAAACCCTGATAATCTCTTAATAAAAGTTCATTCTTTTTTATCTCTATCTATAATATTTTGATATACAATATTATCTAGATATTATATTTTCAAAAGATAGAGATTTAACCAACATGAGTGATGGCTTAGTGGTTCCAAATTTACTCTCATGTAGTTTGAAGACCCCCCAGATCTCGAGTCGAATCCCCCCGAGAAAATATGCTAGGTTGGATTCTTTGGCTTAGGCCTGAGCTCATCTTCGGCTTCTGTGAATCATATTAGATTCTTGGTGATGTCACATTGACGGGGTCAGTGCTTGCGCTGGTTATTCAGTTCGTCTGATATGTTCGCGGTTGAACACTAGAACTTGAACATTTCGTAATATTACTTATGAGTTATGAATAGATGCGTAATATAATCCTCAAATTTTTAAAGATATGTATAAATCTTCAGTATCAAGTAGTAATTAAGTCTATTACGAAATCAAAGTATATTATGGCTAACTCCCGGTGAATGATGTAACACTCAATCCAGAGGCATACGAGGTTATAGTCCAACCCAAAGCATTTTATTAGATGCCAGTTTGATACATAATAATTGGCCGTTGTTAGTTCAGTTAATTAAGAAATTAAAATATTAGCATTGGTCATCCTGACAACTCATCTTCCGTAGGGTGGGTTACATGCGAAAACACAAAAGGCCCCTGATTCAATTGGAGTTGGATCGATCATATAGAGGATGATTTTCTTTAAATACAAAACTCGAATCTTGATTTTTATTTAAAAAATTAATATTGAATAATTTGAACCAATTCATATATTAATAGCAAAAATAACTCTCTTTTTTTTTCCTTTTCTTTTAGAATTTCGAAAGAGAACAAATAAATAAATGAAAGGAAAGGAAAGACTAAAATAGCATATGGGGGAGGGAAGGGAGAAGAATCGGTCTGGTAGTGGGGCGGAGCACATGGCGCCAACTAAGGTCGCCAGACTGTCCAACGGCAAGACAAACAACGATGGAGCCGCCGGGTCTGCTCATCACGTGGAGCCCCAGATTATCTGTCTTCCCCCACAGGTCCTCATCCACTCTCTCTCAAGCAGATTTTCGCTTTTCATATTGATTCGATCTTAATTACGACCTACTTTAAATAAATTTTGACATTTTATATTACAAATAAAGTTTGTTCGTTAATAATATAATTTATTAAATGCACAGTATTTCATTATTTTCGCTCATCAAATTATTTATTTGATTAGATTTATAATTTTTAATGTACCTTATTATTTAAAAGTCCAATGGGTCCGATAATTTAGGTTAAGCCAGCTCAATTTACTAAGCACGATAAAGTTTTCTCAACATAAATTTTTTCTATACAAAATAATAAAACTCAAAATCTTATTTAATAAGAACAAATGGCAAATCGCTTGAACTAATTTATATTGATTATTAAATTTATATTTAGCCTAATGTTTGATGCGCAAAAGTAGATAAATTTAGAAAAAAAAATTACTCGCTAACGTGCATGTTATCTTATCTTATCTTATACTAACTAACGTTAGATCATGAGCTTCGTCCCCTTGATGGTACAATGGAGACAAAATTAACGGTAAGTTAGTTCAAAATCTGTAACTGAAAATAAAAATAAAAAAAGAGAAGACAACACATTATGAGAGGAAAAGGGAGAAAAGACAAAAGAATATAATTTGCAGCCAGCTCAATTATAGGTCAAAAGTTAACAGTAACTAGTAAGCTAGTTCAAACCTTCCAACTAATTTTCGAAAGCCAAAACAGAAGCAAATCCAATATAATATCGAGGCGCAATTAGTGGGGAAATAAAAACAAAAATTGTTAGGTTAAAGAAAATTGGGATATATTTTTTAAAGGACCTAATTGAAAATGACCCACTATGCAGGTGGAATGAAACTACCATTCCCCCGAAAGATATATATATGCCGAAAGTTCCAAGATTTCGTAAAACTTTCGAGCTGTTCGTTCATTCGAATGCAATTTCCATGGAAATTTCGTAGGTTGCGACCGTGAATTACTGGTGTATTAACAAACGCGTCCATACGCAAAGTATATCACAATCACACACACACATATATATATATTAGATTTTTTGCAATTTATATATATTCTCAACTCATTTGTCTACTTTATGTGCGGTCAAATGGTGCTCGGAATCGTTTGTGCGTACCTCTGGTTCATCGTGTAAGGGCAAGCAATATACTCCGGAAGTTCATTTGGTGCTATTATCTTCACTTTTCGAATTTCTGCATCGTCCCCCCAAGTTTCAGATTTTATGCTTCAGATTTCTACAATTTACCCTTCAAGTTTTATTTTGTTGACTAACCTTTTATATTACGGATTTTAATATAATACAACTAATGGACGACTTTTTATTTGGATAAAATAATTATACGACATCTTTCTCACACACAAACAAAGGATCACTTGCTGGTGCAAGCTCACAGCGGCCGGCCAAGTCTCACCCGTGTGGAAAGGCATCACAAACTCAAGGCGTACTATCGAGCATTGGAGTGGACCATCTCATCACGTTCAAAATGCATTCACATTATCCTTCTCACCTCAAATTAAAATTCCCTATACGAGTTTATTTAATGAGAATGTATCTCATGTCTCGATTGTATCATATGACTGTATAATGTTCAGTGGTGAAACGTTTAATCGACACGTAATCACATTGATAATGATGATTATGAAATATCATATTTTTTACTGTTGATCTCTTACGCCGCATGCTATACGTGACCTGGACGTAAGATGGCTTTTCACATTGAGAATACTTTTCCAAGCCCGCCACACGGGCAGGGTAAAGGGTTCTATTGCACAAGATAAGGTTAGGATGGCGCAAATTCCCCCATATTTTTCTATGCTTGAAGACATGTTTCTTTTATTTGTTGACTTTTTTGTTGCACTCTCTCTTTATGAAATAACTACATTTAATTTTGTCCACCCTGCACGGGATTTACTTAAAAGAAAAAAGAAAGAAAAATCACAGGTAAAATTTTGAAAAGACAAAAAAAAATATAGGAAGCGTTGGTTGAATTGTAAGCAACTCACTCCCGTAAGGAGGAGAATACAAGTTTGAATCCCGAGAATCGCATTTGTTGGGAGGGAGAATAACCTTTAATACTCGATCTCCCGACTGAATTAGTTTGATCACATTGGATTCTTGATACCATGGTACATGCCGAAAAAAAATAAATATAGGGAGCACGTTTCTTTCTCTTGAAAAAAATTGACGTGAATTCTAAGAGAACAGAAAGAGTTATTTGGCGAATTCATCTTGTAATTTTTGAGTCTAGTCCAAGTTGTAATACGATAAAGTACATTTATAATATTATAAGTGGTGACGTCTCATTTCACGCGTCAAACTCTTCTCTAGTAACTCGTTTAGATATCGACCACAGGGAGGCACGGCGAGGGATTGCAGCGCGAAAAAAGGGAAATATTTGGTGGGTTCATCTTGTAATTTTTGGAAACTTAGAGGGACACGTGGCAGCATTCCATGCCCGGAACTGCTGATGATCACAGAAGTGGGACGCAGAGGATTTCGATCCTAATATTAGTATTAGCCTCCAAAAAATCAAGATATAAAAGGGATTCCCCTGTCTCCTCTCTCTCTCTCTCTCTCTCATCGCAATTCACAAGTTGGCCCTCTCATCGGGCCTTCAAAGCCATAACCTCTCCGTCTTCATCGTCCGCTCTCTGCTCAAAAGCTCCGCTCCTCTCTCTTTCTTTCTCTCTCTGCGCCTCCTCTCCAGGAATCTCCTCAGGGGGGCGTCGCAGAGAGAGACATCCCATCCATTTTTCCTCGTTTCGTCTCTCTCTCGCACCTCCTCCTTCGTTCCTCTTCCTTTCCTTTGTATCAGCACCAGAAGCTTTGTAGTTCTCCACCGGGAACGAAGAGAAATGGCGGTTTCTAGGGTTTCATTCGGTGTCATGGCGGCCGTCGCCACCCTCCTCTTCGCCATTGTGCTGCCCGCTGCCCAGGCTCAGTCCATGGCTCCTGCCCCCGCCCCCACCAGCGACGGTCAGTCTCTCTCTCTCCCCCCTCTTTATCTGCACAAATTCCAGATCCTGCTTTCATTTCTGTGTATCTATGGTCGAGCTTGCTGATTCGTTTGAAATCGCAAGAACGGATATATGCCAACATTGTCGACCATAATCTAGTAGATTGACGAGGTCTGGTTATCCAGGTAAAAGTCAATGCTTATTAATTTTTCCCATCCTTAGCCCCGAAGTCGTTGCGTTCGAATTCTCTGCTGATCGAGCGAGAGGATTGGTGGCGTGCAATCGGTGCAATTGTCTCCCTGTGCTGAGGGGATTTTGCTGTCACTAGAAGCAATTGTTGTTGACAACATATGCTCATACGCTTTCTGAAACAGAACACAGAGATTAGTAGTTCCTCAATGCATATAGTATTTCACTTGTGCTCTTGTCGAGATCTCGGGAGGAACTCGATCTGCTATGCTTAGGTGAGGCATCGGGGGAAATTATGGGATCGATTATCATACAATGTTGCCTGGATATAAATCAATACTCCGATATATTTCATCTGACTAACTTACATTCCGAGAGTTTTCTAAAAAATTTGTACTCTTTTCACATATCATATTTTGGTCGCCATGGACAGCTTAGTCCAGCAAGAAACTGAGTTTCGGGATTAACTCGGGAAAGAAGCTTGTGGCATTTTGAGGAGGGAAGAGGAAGAAGATCTTTCATGCAAGGATGACGGCAATCCGAATGCCATCCATGCAATAGCCTCACCTTTCATAGTTTCTGATTAGAATCCAACGGGGAATGGAATTAGGTGGCAAATTAAATTCAATTAGGATTGGTGATCCTTATGGAATTGGATGGGATAGTTGTACTCGTAAATTGTAATGCTGTTGTTGTTCTCTCAGTTATCTTTCTTAGCAATGCCACTCCCTAAAATCGAAAATATGATGGAATGTAAATCTGACATGAGCTTTCTACTTCCAGGGACATCGATCGACCAAGGCATTGCATATGTGCTGATGTTGGTGGCGCTGGTCCTCACTTACCTCATTCACACCGTCGATGTATCTTCCACCTTCTAAGATGCAATACCTGGTGTCGGGTTTTGAGTTTCAGGGGTAGGGACTTTGTGGTAGATGGCAGAGGCTGATTCATCCATTTATATCCTTGATTTCCACCGTCTGTCATGGTTTCTTCAACTGGGGATTCTGAATTTGTGACCAAATTGTTGTAGCAGCTTCTTATGTTCTTTCATTCTGCTCTTGCGTTCTTCTTTACTTTCTTGCACTCGAAAGCCTTTGGTTTCGATCCCAATCTCGATTGGTCAATAGTCTTTCGTCAGATAGACAGATGGTTCGGTGTTTTGAACCCATCCCAGGCAAAACTCTATACTCATGGTAGCACAAACCTACTCGACTATTAAGCCCACTTGCTGGCAATATTAAGAATCGCCGCCGGGAGGATCTCCAGTGGCTGTCAGGGCGGGATTCAATCTGACCCTGCTAGCAAACCACTTGTTGTTCCATACGAAATGCCAAGGAACTGAATCCACATCTAACTAGATGGAAGAAGCAAAAAGATTCAGAATGTTCAAAGTCATCGAATTACCTGCTGCTTTAGATTTCACCTAAACTGACAAAGAAGTGTAACACGAGAATTGAAAGGCAATCTAATATGTATAAATATCTTAAGATGGTAGGGAAGGCACCATACAGCAATTCAGGAGAAACCGCCAAGTGGTCCATGAGAAACCTCAAAGCTACTCATTCACCTAAACCAGTTTCCCCGGCGATTTGGAAACTTAATGAATTATAACGGCGAAGAGTCGAGGAGATTATCTAATAAAAAAGAAATGAAGATTCTGCATTGAATCAAGAGAACCGAATCCTCTGTAGATAACTCAATGTGTATGAAGACTCATAGGATCAGTTACACGGTTTTTATCCACTGGAATCTGTCATCCTCAATGGAAAAAGAAACATACGGAATTTCTTTCCCTCAGTCAGTGGAACAGACTGAAAAATTGGCGCAATTTGAAGAGAGTATAAACTAAGCTTTCTTCCCACTAGAGCTTGCTGCTGGCTGGTCCTGTTCAGCTATTGTAAACTTCTTCACTTTCTGTCAAGAAAAAACCCGAATGAACGTCAAAAATGTAAGCAAGCAGATCAAAGCAAAGGAATAAGAGAAAGTTAAAGCTCAAAGATGGTAAACTAGTGAGTTAAACTATTAGTACAAATAGGATTTTGACAGGCTCAATGGTATCACCACGCACAAGTTGTAACTACTAGTCTTTGGATGCGGTTTCAGGACGAATTAAAGGGGAGGTTTCTGATCAAGAAACAGAGGAACAGAACTTTGTGAAACAGGCATTACACATTAGACCGAGCAATGAGCTTCATTGTATTAACATCAACCGAGCTCCACTATGACCCTTTATTTGACACATGCATCAACTGAGCATAACATCGATACCTCAGTTTTTGAGCAGCAAACAACTCTTGCATGATGCGATCCCAGATTCCCAATAAACATTATCTACACCCATGACTAATCAAACTCGTGTTAGTTTACAAATTGGAAGGGACACTTTTCAAAACCCAAGATGGTCTTGCTTGATCCTACTATCTATGTTAGATATGGATATGAATCATATGATCATTCCTCTTTCTTTTGTTCATTTCCCTTTCGAGAAAAATTCAGAACTTGCTTCGACACCGCAATCTACGATGGATCTTCTTAGAAGAAAACAGTCGGATCAGCAAAATGCAACTAATCGAGACCGAAAAAAGCTAACAAGTTGGCGCAAAGCGGCATCTAATAATAACGTAGGTCATGTCAGTCACTGCAATATTGGAGCTAATTCCCCAAGTCACTCGTTCAGCTCAAATCCCAGACAATGGCAAAACATAGAGAGAATCACGAATTTGAATCATACCGATGGGAGGAGCAGAGCAGCAATCTCAGGAAGCTAATCGGGAAACAGGAGGGATGGAGGAATGAGAGATTCAGTGGTAAATTTGAGTACCTTGTTGAGCACGCAGTCGCGGAGGGACTGGAGGAGGCGGACGCATTTCTCCTGATCGTAAGGCGTTTGAGCGACGCAGTTGAGAAGATCGAGAGCCTCCTGAGCGCACACGGGCTTCGCTCCGGCTTCGCTCATCGGTTATCTCCTGGGTTTTAGGGTTTCACTCAGTTCTGAATTCAGGTTTCAGACCAGCGGTGGAAAGAAGAAGAAGGAAAGAGAGAGTGAGAGAGAGGGGGGGAGGGAGCGGTCAAACCTGCGGATTTCAACCTCCTACAGTTTTCCAGCAAAAACAGCGGTGCACTGATGTTCTCGGAAGGCTTCCTTGCCTTCCTTTAAAATAATAATAATAATAATAATAATAATAATTAGAAAGAATCTAATAGCGATAGTCGTGATATTAAAATGAGATTAATTATTTGTTCAAATCCAAATTTTCTAACATTGTGATAGTTGTTATATGTGTTGAATGATGAATTATTTTATAACGAACTAACTAATAGCCCGTGTACTTGCACGGGTATACTTTAAGTAAGAGCAATATAATTTTTCAAATAATATTCTTTTTAGGAATATAAATTTTTTTGTTTTTAGTGGTGCCAAAATAAAAAAAAAAAAAAAAACCTTCGAAAAACTGAAAGCTGAAGATTTCGAACTCATCCGACCTAAAATGTAGGTTTTTCCTCACCGAAAAATAACAGGTGGTACCTGAACCCTGCCATAAATTTATGCTCTCAAAAAACAACATATATATTATTTTAATTCTTATGACTCTTAGTTAGCTCCTATAACCCATTGGTAGAAACATGAAAGTATATGGTGATACAATCATTTCGATCGCACAGCTATCCAAAAGCCATGACTTGAGACTGATAGTCATGAAGAAAGAATCGGACCCATTAGACCATTACACACCAAATGGCAAGATGAGTATTTTGGGCCCACCCGCACGTCTCAAAAGGGAAGCCCACTGCCTATAATCTACCACTGATATTTCATAATTGGGCTTTTTTTATGGATCGGCCTATTCTCGGCTTGGTGGGCGTCGAACTCTTCACTTTCTTTCCATGGGCCTAAGTAAACCCCAAAGGCTTTCGCTGTAGAATACATACACATCCGCATATATATATATATATATTTTGCTCGTCAAAGCCGAAATTCCATCTCTGGAAGAGACTGACCAACATTGGCATGCACACTATCACACAACACCTAGTGAGAAATATAGCTAACCGGCCGAAAATGGTGACATATTGTTGCGCCGGGTTTCCGGAAAAAAACAAAAAAAAAAAAGCACAAAAAAGGTAGAAGAAAGATTATCTAGGATAATATATAAAAATCGATAAACACTTATTGTATATCATTTTTTGAAAATCCTCAGCTTATGGTTAAGTGTCGTTTCGTTTTCGAATATAAATCATACTTCACTCCACTCCATTTCATTCTTCCCTCAACTCAACAACACAATCATTATTTTTTTTATATTTTTCTTTCATTTAATAATAAATTCTCACACATACTTTTTCATAACCATTTTTACAACTAACTTTTTAATAAAAAATTCCTCCATTTACTTTTACATCCATATATACGTACATTTTTGTGTTTCTCTTCAATTTAATAATAAATTCTCACTTCTACTTTTTTCTTAACTATTATTGCAATTAATTTTTTAATAATAAATTCTCACATTACTTTTACCTATCTTGTCCCTAGCGGCTAATAGTGGAATTAGATTCCAATACAAGAACCAAACAAAGCCCAATCGCTTTTTGGAGTGCTTGAAGAATTCAATTGCTAATGGGAAAATTTACATATTTGCCTTTCAATTTCTGATTACATGAAAATTTTACTATATTTTGTTTGATATATAATATTCAACGAATTTTGGATATGTCTATATTATGTATAAAAATTCATATATAATTATGAAATTTTTTTGAAAAATTACAAATCTTTTCAAATATTTAGAAAATTCATTGAGACACGAGATACTTTTTCAAATTCAATGCACTAAAAATTCTATAAATGATAGATTTGGAAATTCATTCTTTTATATATACCGCTTCTATTAACTTTAGTGTTTTTACACACATTTAGTTTTTTAAATAGTAAAACTTTTTTCGCATTAGGAAACTTTATTTTCAGTAGGATTATACACCTTCACTTTAAGGTATACTTTTTTTTCTTTTTGGTAATCTACTTTAAGGTAAATTTACTATATATATATATATATATATATATATATATATATATATGGAGACACGTTGTTTGCATTTTTATAACATTAAAGTTAGTATTTATTAGATTTTTTATTTTTATTTATTCGCATCATATGTATTGATTATTTATACTTAATTATAAAAGAATTAATAGGCGCAAGTATCACCTAATTATATAGAATAAGAGTCTCTTGTCGTACATGCATGTACCTTTATCTTTTTCAAAAATACGATCACAAGCGGTGCGTGTGCCTTAGTGGGGGCCCATATTAAATAGCTAAACCCAAATCATGAGATACCACTAGACCAATATAGCCCATGCTCTATTTTTCATATCCCATCACACATGATAATGAACATCAATAATAATATTCAGAAAAATTATATGAGCATTAAAAAGAAAAGGCCGAAAAAAGAATAAATCTATCGACTTGCTGTCGGTAGGCGGCATGAAATTTCTTGTCCCCTATACAGTCGACATGTTTACCCACACTACATGAACTAGGGCAACTGTAGAATGGCATTTTTGCGCGGCAACTAACTCCAATGCGTAGCATAAGTATATTATTTATATGTTTCAAAAGGTTTAATTAGTCTTAATTAATAAGTTAAGAATATTTGGATTTTATTAAGAAAAAAAACGGACGTCTCAATAGGTAAATTACATGTTGCTGATGGGTGAATTTAGCTATAGCGTGAAACCAAGAGAAAGTACTTCGTAACCACGGCACACTAATGCTTGGGTGGATGCTAGTCTTAGAAAAATTTCTACAGCCGGTCGATCGATTGAACTGAACTCATAGTCGGCTCCGAGCAAGTTTAGCGTCGGCAAATATATGATCCTTTTTGGGTGAAAAAGCTAAAATATGATCTTTGAAGATTACTCTAATGTTCAGACTTCGGTCATTCATCACTCGAATTTTCTCAGCTAACTAGCGTCCAGCTAGCGATGATGCTGGTAGATCGACTCGCTATAATATAATACGTCGAGTATCGGCGACACAATTTGAAAATTTTCGCCAAATATCGAGAAATCTTTGACATCTACCGGGCGAAATCTCATTGATGATAATCGAATTCAAGGCGCGTTTATTGATAATGGAATGACAAATTTTCATCTTTGTCTGGTTTAATAAGGAACCGCGATTGAATTTTAATTGCTTATATTTGGTTCATTACCTATGAAAACGGAACCAAGTTCATAATATTTAAGTGAACAATTAACAAGTAACCATGCGGCTCATTAATTATTCATATAACATATCTTGCATTTGTTGAATGTGTTTGTTGAGTTGTTGACCGATGAGATACTCCTAACAATTAATTTGTTGATTATGTTTGTTGATTGCATTTGTTGATCGGATATTTTCATCGAGTTGTTGTTCACTGACTATTTACGAGATTTTATTTTCATTTTTAATTAAATTTCAATTCAAAATTAGATTAAAAAATAAAAATAAAATAATTTTTGATTTCCTCTTTATTCCCGGAGAACCCAAAAATTGAATGATTCTCCATTACGAGAGAGTTGATTCCCATGTAAAAGGAAATCAGCTACCGATTCCTCCAAATCAAATTCCTGGAATGATTCTGATTCCAATTCCTTCATTTTACATCAACCAAATGGGGCCTCATAACATCTCTATTTCAAGTGTCGTTAACGCTACTATACTATACGCGCTTCCCCCCCCCCCCCCCCCAAGAGAAACTGGGAATGTTCCTTTTAAAGATCGATCAGGAGAGGCCACGCAAGCTGCTGAGACGACGCGTCCATGACTTGACACGTTAAGACATCCCCCCAACAGGCAGCAGACCTGAAAAATATGGAGACCATATATTAAATAGCAAGCAAAGTTTTTTGTGCAAAATATTTTATGTATATGATTAAAATCCCCACTCCGAAATTACACAGACATTTTATTTTCACGTGACCCTCTCTGCTATGCTATCTGCCACTTCTCCACCACAACACTCCCACACCTCCACGCCTTTACTTGCACCAAATATTGGACATATAAAAAGAATATCCCTCCTTTCCATTTTCAGTCTGCACCTAATAATACACACACACATTCATATATGCCACTCCGTGCATACTAAATATTTAATGAGCGGCACTCATCCATAATGGATAACTAACAACCAATTAAAATACTTATAAGTACCAACAAATCGTTGGCAAAGTGGTAAGCAACCTCAACTCATAAGAGGAAAACACGAGTTCAATCTCACGAGTTCAATCCGAATCCGAATCCTAAAAGTGCATAGATCAAGTTAGGATCGATTAAATGTCAAGGATCCATCATATGCACTTTGGGCCATGGGATTAATGGAGAGAAGAGGTCACATAGCAGCTAAACGGTGATCAAGGTGGGTCCGGTTGCCGTTATGGATCCCCATAACCAACTTGCTCAGCGCGGGAAAAATGGACAGTACCACTCCAAACGCTTCTTATCGGAAACGGAGGGCCTATGATGAACGCACCCGGAAGGGGAGAGAGGGTCCTGATTGGCCGTGCTGACTGTGGGGGCCACAGTACGCAAACCCCAGTGTGGGACCACATGTGGGGTCCAGAGAAGAGATGATGGCCCAAGCCGTTAGAACAGAAGAACGATGCGATGTGTACGGCTGGGATTGTCCAGGTACGTCCTCCCAGGGACAAAGAATAACGGAGAAGGAAAGATCCTCTGTTTGGTTCATTAGGCAAAGATGGATTCTTCTGGCAAGGAAAACGTTATTTTGCCTTTTCTTCTGGTCGCATGGGATGAAACCGATCCGTGACGTCCTGCTAATGCCTGCGATTTTATAACAGGCTAATTCAAAAAATATTTTGGTCTTATAAAAAAAAAAAAACACATTTCGGCTAACTCAAAATGATATTTGGTCTCATTAGAAAAAATATATATTTTGGCTAACTCAAAATAATATTTTGGCCTTAAAAAAAATTGGCAAAAAAATACTCAAATAGTAAAAATGGAATGAATTAGACTGTAAAATCAAACTATAACTAACACGATTGTCTTGAGTGGTTTGTTCCATTAATTAGGGTCTCGAGTTCGAGTTTTCATGAATGTATAAAATCTACGTCGGAATAGTTTTATCCCTTAGTAGACTGACTTCGGCTTGAACTAGATTAATCGGGGTTGCAATTGGGCTTATGGACATATGGTGCCCACAAAAAAAAAAAAAACCATACTATCAATCTTTACTAAAATTGGATTATTTTTTGCCGAGAAAATTAGAACTTTCATCTGGACAAATTACAGGACTTCAGATCAACGTATATGTATCGGATGAGAAGGTATATTCATGTATTCACTCGCTGTTTCTTACGATAATAACCCACCAATATCGAAGGCTTATTTAACTAATGCGTAATCACATGGATAATGGTGATTATAGAGCATGCATATTAGACGTTGTCCTTATTTACGTACATTTTGTGATTTAATTCGATTTTTGATCAGAGAAGCTGCTTGAACATCCACTGCACAGCACATCAGAGTGAGGAGGGAGGGGGACCAAAATTCTGAATGAATGGCAGAACAGAAAATGACTTCCCTTCTTGTCCCTGCATGTTAAACAAAATAGTACTGGGACATAACAAAATCAATCACTGCAGAGCAAAGGACATATCCCAGTTTTCGAAGAAGTTTCGACCGATTATGCATGCGTACCTGGCGTCGAGATCGACCAATACCGTATCTTACAACTTAAATTTTGAACTACGTGGCATCACAAGTCGACACACGAAAGACGATATACTTAACCCCGACTTCCGATCGCTTCTTTTATTAGGCCGCGAAAAAGAAAAGGGATGGATGCCAGTTCTGACCGGCCCCTTTCTTATGCTCTCTCTCTTTTACTGTGGCGTGCAGAGCAAAGAGAGCCTTTTATGAGAAGAAGAAGCCGGCCCCAGGTTACCCCCCCCCCCCCCCCCCCCCCCCCCCCCCCCCCCCCCCCGGATCAACAAGGCAAGAGATCTAAGAGAAAGGGACAACTCCTATTAGCTAGATCTTCCCACGGTCCCCGTAGATACTATTGCGGGGACCTCTTGATTAGATATTACTACTATTAGCATGCTAGCCTTAATTGATTATTACTGTCTTTGCTGTACCAGAACCATTATGTCATTTGCATCTCTTTCAAGACTTACCCTTTTTTCTGCCATGAACCGACGACAATTATCGAGCCTCGAGTTTCTTGCTTAAGGAAGATTGTTGTATTCGAAAACATGGACAAGATAATAAGACTACATAGCATAGTACTGATTAATATAGAAGATATTATGTACACCTCCCGTATAGCAATAGTTCATGACAGTAAACGAAAACCATGGTCTACTATCGTATTGTCTTTATTATCGGGGTTACGAGGAAAGTCTATGAATCGAGAAGAGGATAATATTATGAAAAGTAATGGTATGAAAAGTTCTATCCATAAGAGTCAAATTGAAATCAGGACCTTTCATGGTTTAAATGCAGAGCAAGTACTACCGCGCTCGATTTCATTTTGTCGTGCAATTTTATAAGTACTGCCACGAAATGGTGGCTTGAAAAATTGAAGAAATTATTAATTTGTAATTTTAGAAGGCCGACGAGGGATCCAGCTGCTTATATTTCTGTGCATAGGGCAGGCGCCGTGCGGGCAATTATATGAGCACAAGAAGTCAGGCGGCCTCTGCGTTCTCCAGCTCTCTCTGTTTTTTTCTTTTCTTTTTCCTTATAAATCAATAATTGTTCATTGATAACAAAAACGAGAACAATGTAAAATGTTCAAAAGAATATTATAATAATAGAAAAATACAGCAGATCACAGAGATTATTGTAAAGGAAAAATAATGTGACAAAAGCACAAAAGTGAGCACAAATACAGTTGTAGAAATCCTTCCAGTTGATATACATATGTTTCCGACCTCTTGGAACTAATTTGTATATTGACACAGTCAATGCTGAGAAGCGGAGTTAAGTGCAATCCATATAAAGTTGCAACTGTGTGGAAACAAAGGAGTAGAGCCAAGAAGGGTTTTGAATCGGTACTCGATGCAGGATCCCTTAACATGTCAAAATTCTAGATCTAATCAACCAAACCAATTCCTGAACAACCTCAATCCCCAGATAGTCAAAACATGCAACCGGACTAATTTGATCGGTTCAGACTAGCGATTAGCATCCAAGACAATCAAATTAAATTATTCGAATACCTGATCGGTACAAACCAACAAGTATCATAGGAGAGCCGAGACCAACAGAAATTTGACAAAAAAAGGCAAGCCATAAAAGGTCAAATTTTTGCAAGCGCCGGTTCGATCGATCAATCTAGAGCTACAACCTTTTGACGTGGGGGGTGGCGATATCATCACAAGTGAGGCGAAAAGCTGCAGATAGAGAAAGCCGCCACCTGAGGTGTGGAGAGGGAACAAACAGCAAGATCGGTGAAGAGTGGGCTAAGTCGGGTCGGGTAGGCCCGGTTTGTTCTATCGTTTGCTTCGCCACCAATCGAGAGAAAACGGCAGACGGGCAATAGTTCCGCCACCGTAAGGAGCTAGCTGACCGCTGCTGCTCTCCAGGCTGACCGGAGAGGGTCAGCCTTCTCCAGCTCACTACTTTGGGATGGGACCACTCCAATATGAATATATATTATTTCTCCTATGTATGATCAAAACGTTGTACCTCATTCCCTTCCCTTCCCTAGCTAAGACTCCCCGTAATTCGAATTAATTCATGACGGTGGAGTGATTGTATCCACAAACTTTTGGGACTCTACATTGGACTGGGCGGTCGAACGGTTCGACCAATTGAACCATGCAACCGATATCGACTGCGAACACATGTATAGCGAAGATATAACTGGCTTTCCCTTTCACGACGAGCAAAAAATGCCTAACCAAGTTTTTTGCCTTCTCTTCTTGATAATTCTATTATTAGCAAGGCGGTGTATTGCCTGCAGCATTAGCCTAGCCTAGTATATGTAATAAGAGTGACAAAATATCTGAACCTAGAGGGGATATCAAGATGTATGCACTCCCCTTGATTAATCTGATATCCATGGACATCTTCAAAAATTTAACCCACTATTACTTTGCAAATTATACGAAACAAATGGGTGATGTAATGAATTACAGATTATTGTAACGGATAACCAGAATGTGGGTAAAAAATCTACCATTATGAATGGGTAAGGTGATGTTCACTTATAATATTCAATTAAAAATATTGGTTGAGTATTGCTTATTTATTTTAAATGAGTAATAACCGATATTTATAAGTGAAAATCTATAAATACATTACGTAGTCGATTTTTCACTTTTAAATATTCTAATTGAGTGGTTGTGTAATACTTATCAACAAAGGGCTCAGGGTATGTTTGGTGCAAGAGAAAAGGCTGACACATTCTCAATTGAGGGCAGGGGATTGTGATTGCGAATTAAGTCGGATTTCTTTGCCATATTTCCCCAACAGACAAACACATGAGCAGAGGGTCCCTCCTAAGCTCTGCAGCCTCTCATTTTGACAAATCCCTCTGATCTCTGCACCACGCGTCTTCTATCTTTCCATACATAATGTCAATGATTTGATTGTTGGGGATTTTGTACCTTGGGACATGTAGTTTGGAGACGAAGGCAAAATGAAACTCGAGGTCAGGGAAGACGAATTTCGGAGATGGTCGAGTAAGACTATGTTGATCACGAAATCGGAGTCGAAGAAAATGACAAACACGATTTTCGATCAACAATTACTTTGAGACACGGGTCAATGCTTTCCGAAAAAACTCATTCGCCCCCATACGAAGTTTTTTTTAGGTTTCTGACGAGTTTCTTTGAGAATTCATCGAAATCTTTATGTGTTCTACGATTAATAAACTCGTAGAACACCCTAATTTTCTTACTCAAATTCTGAATTTTTTGTTAATTAGTTGATCAATTGACTTTGGGCACCAGAATCTCTATTTATTTGTTTTTAATGGGCACTATCGGGAAAAAAGACGTGTCTTTTTGTTTGGATCTTGTCTCAAGAAGAAAATTTTTTAATTAATTAATTAATTAATTTTTATTATGAAAAATTCACAGGCCTACTCAGTTCTATCCGCAACTCAAAAGTTTAAGCCAATTGATTGCTATACCATTGTCTTTTATAAACTTACGGATTTCCTCTCGACTTTTTCATGTGAGATTAACTCCAACACCCGCTCTCACCATTCTTCATATATGGGAAAAACCATCCCAACAATTCTCCCCCTTCTCGACTATGTGGAAGACTTCGTCGTAATCCTCGTGATACGACGACAAGCAACATACTAGACACAACTAACTTCGAGCCGGGCTTCCACTTTCGAACTTGAATACCAATTGTTAGGACCTTCACTAGCTACGAGTTTCATACTCGGGCCTGTTGTGGTGTGAGCTTCCCCAAGATCGTTACTTTGGGCTCTGATACCACTTGTTAGGAAAAAATTCACATGCTTACTTTCGAGCTCAGGTCCATCTGTAACTTAAAAACTTAAGTCAATAGGTTGCTATACCAATATCTCTTATAAACTTATGGATTTTCTCTCAATTTTTTTCATGTGGGATTATTTCTAACACCTGCTCTCACCATTCTCCATATAAGAGAGAAACCGTCCCAATAATTTTACTTTCAGTCACGCATTAACGATAACTAATGCGATGCATTGGTCAAATGACCATTGGCACAAATAACCGCATGTGCCCCTTCAATGCAACGCCACATATAATCTTCCATCAAACACAATTGACTATTTAGATATATACATACATATACATATATATATATATATATTAAAACTTCAATTCCGTCTATTTAGACTAAATACGTGAATTACACAATGTAATTATCGAACATGTAAACCCATTGAATTTACAATCTACTTTCTCAACTTTGATCACTTACCAATTTCTTGTCTACTTTGATACTCAAATGATCATGCGTTTTAACACTAACATGCGTAGCCCTTGCTTAAGTCTCCCGAGCACGAGCGGAGCCTGAAAATTATTCTGACGGCGGCAACATATTTTAAACTGCATTATAACATTAATCAAATAAAAAACTAAGAAATCATCTATGTAAAACATAGAAGTACGGTGACTACACGAGAAAATTGTTTTTTTTATTCCAGTTATAAATTAAAAGAGGATCATGAGTTTATAATATAATGAAATAGAAATTTTAATAATTAATAAATGGGTACGGATAGAGCTTCACATGAGAATCTAAACTGCGACCTCTAGCATCTCGATCGAAAGTTTAGGAAGTTGTGCTTGAATATATATTTTTTTTGTGAGATCACGAATATCCTCAGTCTAATGATTGACACTAACCCTTTTCGAACATCAGCTACGAGAACTTGAACCAGTACGGATTGTCTTTAGGTGCTTGGATATCTTTTAGGCATTAGTTGATGGAAAGCGGGAAGAAGTGTGTTTCAAGTTTTTAGATTTGCACCAACCATTATGGCCACTCTCTCTAACCCTCGTTTTGAATACAGAGTTCAATGAGGGAATGAATATCGAGCTTATCACAAAATTTATCAATAAAAATGGATATTACAAAAAATAAAGGAGTTTCAATCCATGCCTTAATACTAATTTCCATTTAGAAAGTTGAGGTTTTTATTCCATGATTAATCGTCTATATATTGAGAATTTTTATGCTCTTTATACTCGCGCTTTGTTCTCATTAGGTTCATGAATTCTCCTAGAAGGAAAAAAAAAAGAGTAAATATTACTTAATTCACCAAAAAAAAAAAAGAATTTAGAAATTTGAACAAAGTGCATGCGAAGACGTGGGAGCAAGCTATAGCTGCTACAATCTCAATTGCCTGGGCTTATCCAATTTCAGTCAGGGCCCTCTCGGAAATATCTCCCCCCACTCGCTCCATCATAACTCCCCCCAGCACCGCACGTATATATTCATTCCTTCCATTTGGAATTCAAAGATAAGGTTATGATTTCCCATTACTATTATTTCAGGAAAAATAAAAATCGTTACAAATAATTTTGTTCTCTCAATGTAAAATACCTAGTTATGATATGGTTGTTGCTTAGATTAAAAAAAATATTGTCGATTTAAGAGAAAGGGGTGCAGTGCACACGCAATACTCTTGCCTAGAACCTTTTGGATTGGATGAAATTTTCATATTGCAAGATGCATGCATGAGTTATGAAAAAAAAGCTTCTTCTATTTCGATGAAGCAAGTTATATCTTTGGAGAGCCGATGAATGCATTTTTTATGATAAATTTATCGATAATATTAACTCTCCACATTGTTTGAAAGAATATCAAACATAATTGTAGCAAATTAAGGAACTGAATTTATAAAGCACATTAAGAGTAGACAATGAATCTTATAAAAGAAAAATTAATTTTAATCGGTTCTTTATCATTTATGTGAAAAGGAGACCAATATGACTTATCATTTATAAAAGTTAATTTTGTTGGTTTCGCTTATCCTAGGAATTTTTCAACCAAAACAAGCAATAAACATCAATATGACTTGGTTCAAATAATTACAACGTTTATTCTCTTAAATAAAATCTCGAATTCAAGTATTGTGAAAGAAAAAAGTTCACACAGAAAGAGTTTCATCGCTTAATGGACTGATCAAATTTAAATTAATTTTATCGAGAACTATTAAATTTTTGATATCATATTTCAAGAGCTGAAAAAAACAAGGAACAAAGATTTGTGGACCCCTGTGGCAGAAACCCAACCAACGGTCCTAACCATATCCCCGTGGCTTCCACGTCCACCCTTACCTTTCCCGTTCGGTCTCATTTCCCCTGGACACCGTCTGGCCAAATTCTTATCTCTCATGTTCCTTTTATCCATTTTCCTATTATTCCAAAAATAAATATCTTTTGGCTATTTTGGAGGTCCAACCACATACAACTTTCATGTCATTTTCATCCTCAGATGATGTTGATTTTTCTCATCATAACCCCACCGCATTCCTTTTTGGACATTTGTTTCCTTATATATCAATTTCACCTATAAATATACCACATTTCGCAAGTTCAATCTAAGCACTAAGCTTCGTTCTGCTAAAACTGTCAAATCAATGTAACCATACGCCAAATTTCAGGTGCGAAACTCAAGCTTTGTATTTATCCCAAAAGAATTTAACATTTCATTTAGGATGCAACGCTTAGGAAGAATTTAAAAAACGAAATTTCATTTCTTTTAAGATTTTCAGTCGGGGACTGGAGCACATGGGCAAGAATTTAACATGACCGTACGGTGCCTCTCACAACATTGAGCAAAAAAATAACTTGACCAAATACACCAGAGAGAGAACGACACACAACATGTAGCCAAACTCGGCCGTCACCGTTAACTTGACGGCGAGGGTCTCTCATATATATATATATATATATATATTGCCATTAATTAATACATTCATATATCATAATATCTATGAACGAAAAAAATAATAATAAGTTAACAGAAACACCGCCGATACTATGTTTCTTCCCGATACAAAACTTTGCCGAAAAAACCGGCATAGGGCCGAAAAAAAAAAAAAAAAGAGTGGGGGACCCTCATTGTCACACCGTTACGAGAGGATCCGACCCGAATATGTCCCCGATATCCTGAAAATGGTCGTCGAGGTTCCACGTGGAGGACCCGAATCCGGATCCGAACCCGAGATCCTCCCCCGGATTGACGAACAGATCCGCGTAGTACTCCTGCTTCAGTACACTCTCCCCGAAGCCCGGGTCGTCGTCGAACAGACCAGGCACCGAGCTCTGGAAATCGAACATGTCGCCGGCCAACAGCGAGTCGAACGGCGAGTAGTCCGAGAATTCCGAGAAGTTCTCCGACACAGAGCACGATGCCTCTTCTGGCACGAGGTTCTCGCCGGAATGGAAGCTCGGGGCGGCGCTCTGAGACTCCGCCTCCTCGTTGCTGCCCGGAGGTGACAGCTGGCACCGGAGTACGGAGGTCGGGGAGCGGGCCGCCTGGGACTCGTCGCCAGAGTTGTACCCAGAGCTGGTGGATGCGGCCTCGGCAGGAGCCTTCTTCTCCGGCAAGGGCTTGACCGGCGTCGGGGGGCTGGAGAAGTTGGTGAGCGCATCGGGCCCGCGGAGCTGGATGGCAGCGTTGTCGTACACGATCGCGGCCTCCTCCGCCGTATCGTAAGTGCCCAGCCACAGCCGTACACGCCTCATCGGGTCTCTGATCTCGGCCGCCCATTTCCCCCAAGGCCGCTGGCGGACCCCTCGGAACTTCCTCCCAGGCGGCGACTTCAGGTCCCGCCGGCCCGCCGAAAGCCCGCTCTTTGACTTTCTCTTCGACCTGCTCGGTGAAACGACGTCGCTCCTCTTCGCGCACGAGTCGACAGTAATCTCGTGTACGAATTTCTTCACCCTCCTCCGGGGAAACAGGGAGCCACTCCCGCACTCCTCGTCGCTCGAGGAGTCGGTGGCGTCGGCATCGGTGAACGATATCCGCACCGTCCGGGGCTTCAGGTCCGGACAGCTCCCGGGATTTCGAAGAGGCTCAGAGCTCACGAGCCTGGTGTGGCTCCAATGCTCGGTGAACTTAACCGGGGGCAGAACACTGTTACTGGTTTCCATTGTGGGCAGATGATTCAGACAGAGAGAGATGTCGGCAGGCACAGGAAGAAAGAATCTCAGATTATCCTCGCTGTTATCATCAGATGGCGAAGTGGGTGAGTGATGAGTGGCCGTGAAGTAGCTGGGGGTGGGAGAAAAGCGGACGGGAGGGAGGAGAATAAAGATACGGAAAAAAGAAAGAAAAGCTCTCTCTCTCTTCTCTTTCTCTCTAGGTCTCTGTGCGTGGGAAATGAAGCTCGAAAGGGAGAGAAAATCAGAGCATGTATGGCTAAAATAAGAACAAAGGGCTAGCAATTTCAAGGAAAGCAAAGCCTAATACACGAAAGCAGAGAAAAGGGGGGGACTGTGCGTGGGATGGGAGGAAAAGCAGAGCAGAGACGAGAACGGGTGTGTGAACAGGAGAGACCAGACCCGGGAGTTTCCGAGAAAGTTAAAAATGGAAATGGAGAAAAAGGAAAAGCAGAGGAAAGGGGAGAGTGAGAGAGAGAGAGAGAGAGAGACTGCTGCTCTGCTCCGTTCCAAGCTTTGCCGGAAAAGAGAGAACCTCAGAATATCAAGTTCATGTCTTCCCCCTTCTCCTCCACCATGAACGATCGGTCAAGCAAAAATCTTTTCCGTTCGTTCTGTCCCACTGATTGAGCAGCACGCGACTTACACTTGTCTCTGCTGAGAATGGAAGGATGGAGAGACTGGGGGGGGAAAGAGAGAGAGAGAGAGAGAGAATGGACTGTGGTGATTCTAGAGAGAGAAAGGAATGGAGCAGTCACACTCGCAGAGTCTCGCCACAATATGCTGCTGGGGAATCAGCTCATACGCCTCTTTTATAGCACAACCCGCCCCGGAGGAGGAGCCGTAATCTTCAACTCTTTCTCAGTTTAGAGTGGGCATTTAATTATCTCCCATTAGAGAATTTCAGTATCTATTTGGACCCTTACCCCACTTTGATCCTCGCCTAATTTGGACACGCGCATATTCCCCGAGTTAATTTCAGCAATAAAACATTGTTCCCTTTGCTCTCCACACACAATCGACGCATAGCCTAATCGCCCGAATCAATAATCTTGATACCAACATGTCCTGCAAGGTATTAAAAAGAAAAAAATAATAATTACATGGTATTTTTTTTTTTCAAGAACATATGGAAGCTCTTTATAGGTTGTCTTTACATTTTATAGGGTCTAACCGGAAGCGGTCAAAACTCCATAAAAGAACCGCGCGGGGAAGTAAAACCGGCGACCGCTCCGGCGGAAGGACTGACCTCCCGGCGAGATATTTTATGAGGCGCCGCAAAAGTAGGGGCCCTGCGATCGCGAGACGTGGCGGAATGGCCCGGTCAAAGGGAGGGGAGCCAATAGCTCGGGTGCTGACTCAGCGAGTTATTTTTTTTCTTTTTTTTTACCTTTCTAAATTATTATTTTTGAAATTAATTAATTAAATATTTTTGTCTGCTGTCCTGCCCCGTCCTCGGAGTTGGAGAGGTCAGGTCACGTGACAGGGAGAGGGTGGCCTTGGTTCAGTCTTTGCTGCTTTGACTGAAAATTAATCTCAGTCTCTCTCTCTCTCTCTCTCTCTCTCTCTCTCGCCAGTTAATGTGGAGTTAAATGACGATTGAATGCCCCTTAATTGCAGGCTTAATCTACATGTTGGCGGGTTAATCTTCAGGGCGTTTTTGGTAAATTCAAGCAGGAAGCCGTTACAGTCGCTGAGCTGGCCCTGCTGTTATTGTTTATTTTGCATTTAATTTCTTTTTTTTCTTTACCGGTTGTTACTCTTATCTTATCGCCTGCTGTTTTTTTTTTTTTTATTTTACCATCTGTTACTCTTATCGCCTGGCCGGTTTACGGGTCGGATGAACGTGGCAATGTCACCAGGCAACTTCGAATTGGGCGCCATTCCTCATGAGTTGATGTTTTATTCACTTATTCAGTGAAAAAAAAAAAAGGAAAGAAGAACATGTTTTTGTTCACTTGACACTCATCATTCTTTTTTTCTTTTTTTGCCCTTTTCTCAGTTTATTCTTAGACATTGTGCTAGTGGGTCTCTTTTTCTGCCCGAGCAACAGTTCTTTTCCTTTATGATAATTGACCATCGCACTTGGTATGGATCACTTGAATTAATATTTTGAGACCTAAAACTGCGAATGGAGTCAGACATGAAAATTGAAGCTGACCCCTCTCGTGACGTCTTACTAGAGCCACATTATTTACTTTCTTTGGTTGAGTTATCACCTATTAGGTACAAATTCCTTATCAATGTCAGGATATCCCTGATTATTCATCGTAGTGTGCCATTCAGACTATATAAATACATATGGGAAATGTGATTATAACAATTATTCATTAAATGATGTACTATATTTCGATTAGTCAGAATTGGTCGTATCACGCTGATCGAATGGACGACGTTTTAAATACTATCACGTGAATGGTAGTTCCTGATGTAGGGTGAGAGTACGAACTCAAGTCTCAGTAATTAATTCGGAAGATTTTTTTTTCCTTCCTTTCTATTATAATAATTTATAAATTATGGTGCTCATATATATATATATATATATATATATATATTACATTTTGGTGTGCACTATAGTCGAAAATTCAATGCACGACTAATCCAAGTTTGACTCAGATCGGCTCACTAATAAATTAAACTCTTCCAATCGTGGATTTTCAACCTTTACAAAAGCTTGAGATTGATGTATGGAGTCAAACCATTTGAGCCAATTAACTTTAATTATGCAGCTTTGCTTTTGTCATCTAATTCATGGCTAAGTACGGGTGAAGTTTGCGTGAATAAACGTAGTTTACAATTTATTATGTGGTGAAATGTTTGTTTTCTTGAGCACATCTTATAAAGTTTTGTTACTATTATTAATTATCATTGTTATGATTAATTTTGCAGACCCGTTGAGTCTGAATGAGCTTGAGCAACTTCATTAATTAATCCATATTATTGGACGAGTGAAATGCAGATTGTCCAAATGCTCGCCCCCGGGGACTCACATGAATAAATTCTTGAGGCTCAACCCAAAAGAGTTGTGCCATTCAGAGATTATATATACTTCACTTCTTTATGTTCTTTATTTCATGTGCATATGTAAAGATAATTCATTATAAACAATTTTCTTTTCGTTGTGTTTTCTGGTATCCGAAAGTCTAATGGGTTCTGACTAATTCAATTTGAATAGGATTGATCCACGTACTAAAAGATAAAACTCTCCCGATCATGGAATGAAATCCAAAATTCATATGATCAGGATAATCTAATGAGGGGCTTTGCTTCATGAAACACTAGCAAGACATAAGATGCACTTAGGAGGTATAGATATTTTTCCTCGAAGATGGCCAGTAGTACTCACTCTTAATTAAGCTGGGTAATGTTCAGTTTAAAATAAAGAAAGACACACTTCCATCCCAGAAAAAGAAAGAAGAAACATAAAAACACAAAACCTGTATTAATTAAGTACTAAATGACCAACATGTCAAACAAAATGAGGCCGTCGCCGTTGTTTCCTTTCTGCTCATTGGCTTTGTCTATTTGATTATAAATATTTTGATATTTTTCCCTATATGTTTATTTCTTTTGGCATTATCCAAAATTTCAATAAATCCCGACTAATCCAGTTCAAGTCTGGTCAGCTCATTATGGATAAACTTTCCTAGTATGGATGTTTTTCATTCATAATACACAAAGTCGAGATCTTGTTGAAGGAGAATAAGTGCGAATCACTTAAAGCAAACAATATTGGTGATCCCTACATGTTTAATTAGACAAATGGAGTTTGTTTAATATGGTGGAAACACCCTTGGGGTAAATTAAGAGGTCTCGAATTTTTTTTCACCGATGGAAAACTTAAGTGCCTTTATTTTCTTTAGTCCCTTACTAGATTCGAAACCTTCTTTATAACCAACTTTAAAAAGTTACATCAAGACAAAGAATAGTGTAGTGGCGCACCTTTCGTCTGGTAACCAAGAGATCCTATATTCGATATTCAGTACGACTACCCGAGCACCCTGTGCCCCATTATATCTTATTTATTATTCCAATGTACTAGGTCCATAGGTCTCCCTTGTAATTGAAAAAAAAAAGTTACATTATTTAATGAGTGACATAAAGACGAAAAAAGGAATCATTAGCTGATAGGACTACAACGAGTGATGCTACCACGGTTGATAGTAAAACAACTACTATGGTTATTTTTGTTTTCATCCATTATATCTCTTTATGTAAAGTATGAGTCGTATATGTGCTCCAGATTTTTTATATTAAAATTCACCCCATAGTTTTACTATACATATTTTTGACCACACACCTTCTCATTAACGGTCGGTCTCACCCGTGAATGAGTCGAATCCTCTTCGATATGATATCGAACTGAAATATACCGTTTAATTAAATTAAAACAATTAAATGACTTTAAAAATAAAATAAAAAACACCCACATGAAGCGAAATTCCAAGAGAACTCACAAAGTGTAAAAGTTCCATTGAGAATTCTATATCAAGGGTAAACAAATTAATAGAGGAGTTGAAAAAAATGAGGAAACATGAAATAAATTAATTGGCAAAATTTCATGAAGCGAAATTTCGTAATAAGGCCTTGGCTGTATGGGTCCTCAATTGAAATAGCTTTGCTTGAAAAGGATTGCCATCCTCCTCGGCCATTTGCTTACTTTTTTATTTTCAATATTTCAAGTCCTCTGTTCAAAATTTTTAGTATTTGATGCTAGATGTATGTCCGTCTTCATCTTATGCTGGCATTTTCTTGATCGAGTGTCAGTTATGCCACAACTTGTGAGGGCCTATTCTCATGTTGTTTGTTTACTATTTCTTTTTTTTATTAAAGTAATTAAATCTCTTTTAACTTAATTGAACCGGTACATTTTGATTCGGTTTAATATCAGAGCAGATTCTGCTAGTTCACCGGCAAGATTGATCATCGAAGAAAAGATGTGTGGTCGAAAATATCGATAGTAAAACTATGAGGAATGAATCGTAATGTAAAAAAATATATTGGATACATGTACGGCCCAAATTTTACGTAAGGGGATCTAATGGCTAATAAAATAATCGTAATTGTTATTTTTACCTACCAACCATGATAGAATGTCAGGCCCTACAATGATGCTACTACATTAGGGTCCTTCGCTAACTTGCTCTCTAACACCTTTTTCCCATGACGAAGCCAACAGTGAAGGAATTGTCTTTTCCTAAATTCGATTGGATGTCCAATTTGTAGAGATTGTCTTATTATGGCAATTGGGCTGAATTGTTTTGAACATGATTGCGCTTAATTAGTATCATTAAGGACGGGTCTTCTTTTCCTTGTATCTGGCCATTATGGATGGCAGGCGGGCGTGCTTTGATTTTGGACATTTGTTGCAAATTTTGGCTTATTTTCAAAGGGCAAAAAGAAAGAAAAATTGATACGAATCGGCTTCATATCAAATGATGTGCTTTTACTTTCATAACGAGGAAACTTTCATATTTCATCGGACCAATTTTCATAACCCACATGTACACCCTGCATGTTCACGGTACTCCATCTCACTAAAAAAAATAGAAAATACTGCATATGTATGCATGCATGTTTGTATAGAAATATCTCGATATATACCCTCATCATCAAATAAATTTTCCAAAATATTCCATTTTGGAATTTTTATGATCAATACCCTAACACTCAATTTCTCAACACAAATCAAAATTGAAACCTTTTGATGTCGATAAAGAGATTAGTTGTCAATGATCTGTTGGGCCTAATGATTGTGTTATCACTAATCATTGATTTGGCGAAGTGGGGAGAGCTACAAAAATTGACAAATTAGCCCTCTCCAAATTCATTCGCCGTTTTGGACTTTAATATATGGCCAAGATTACTTTGTATTATCCCACGACACTTAGCTCCTTTTAACGCATTTGGATGGATGTATGCATTTTTGCTCTCATTTCCATCAATTTTGATAGTTAATGCAATAATAGCATTTTCTTAATATAGATTCGGATCGAACCGTTTGCCCCAGACAAGATTAAAAAAAAGAAAAGAAAAAAAATTCATCCGACAGCATTTCAACTAAGCAGCTCAAGTTTATGTGACAAGCAATAAGAAAAAGTTGATCAATTTTACGTATGACTATCTTTTCTTTTTTATATGATACCCATTTTGTAATATGTATACAGTGCGGATTAACAAAAAATGATCGCTGACTTGAAATTAAACATAAGTGTTGAAAACATAAATCACAAACATCAATATGATCTAGAGATTAGAGAATTTGACATGGAAACCACAAGAAAAAGAGTTATATTCAGAGAGTGCTAGACGTATAATGATATGATCCAATGGCTAATTTCATTAGGAGATGAATCTGATTCTTAATTAAATAAATTTAAATTAATTAATTATGTGGGTTTTCAAAGACAAAATGATAGCTAGCTGTCTTCTAATTAATTTAGTCTAGACACAGCAGAGATTATAGAGAAGCCTTGGGGGAAAAACAAAAGAACAAGCGAAGAAGTACATGGGATTCGACAAAATCCATGAGAAGTCTTGGTCTGACCAAAAACTATAAATTATACTGTCGTTTTTATTGGGTTCTGATTAAAATCATGGGGAATTTCTCTATTATATTTGTTATTATCTTCTTTTCTTAATAATGATCACTACACTAATTCGTGTGTGAATCGTCTTAAATTCATGAAAGGTTAAGTCAATCGGCATCAAGCCCTAGAAGCTCTTTGAGCCACGAAAAGAAAGACAAAGTTCATCAAATTAATATTTTTCTTTTCATTACCCGAAATTCTTGTTTTTTTTTGTGGTTTTTTGGACTGGCAAGTGGGTGAATATATATATATATATATATATATACATAAATATAATTAAGAATGAAACAGGGGTCAATAAACAAGTCAATGAGATGGGACTATGACCAATGCATCTGCCTTGATTAGGGGGATTTTGTGTAGTGATTACATTGCGCGTAATTTTCAATCTATAGGAGATCTTTACAAAGAACATTTGAAAAGGGAAGAGGAAAGATCATGCACGGAATATTTCTTGTGCTTTTTCTGGGGAAGTTGTTATGAGGTGTATGTGCTCTTTCACAAGCAAATATTATTATTATTATTATTATTTTTCACGATTATAATAGACTTATGTACGAGTAATAAATTATAGAGAAATTGAAAATAAAGGGAGATGGAAAATCTCACTCATGGATTAGAGCTCTTATGATACAGAGTCGATTCGGAGTCGAGGACGAATATTAATGTATCAACCTCTCTTTTTATCTAAAATATTACTTTTAGCAAAGTATGTCTATATATGCATCAGAGACGACTAACGAAAGACATCATCTCAGAAATCCATTTTCTGAAGCTTTACTAACTCAGATACCGCATAGAAATAATAAAGTTGTCATATTAGAGTGAAAAAACGATTCAAATGGAGCAAGCAACCTCTAAAACTTTGGGCCTTTACCATTATTTTCTGTAATTAAGTTCAAATAAAATTGAAAATTTCATCAATATCCGCAAGCAATAATGATAATTTGTTCTTTGTCCTCGATGTTGATGAACACGGTCACTATGATGCAATCGATCGAGAGGGTTCTCCGAAGGTTGAGGCATTGGTTGAATATTCCCCCAGTTAATTAAACTTAGATAGTAAACAGACTGGATTTAGATTTTCACTTTCTTTTTCTTTGTTTTATTCTTTTACAATTTCTGAAGGTAATTCATAAAAGGCACTCTTTAATTGACACAGAAAATGGATTTCAAAAGAATAAACAAATAAAAGACGTATGAAAGAAGAATAATATGATGTGATAAAGAATATTGAAAAGAAACCAGCACGTGGGCGAACTCTAGTCCTAAAGATTTGCTTGAAGCATAGATTTTACACACGTCCGAAAGTAACAAAAGTAACACTTATAAAATTATTATATTTAAAATGAATTTTTACTTGTTTAATATAGTCATTAATACTATGGGAAATATAAAGATGTTCAAAATCATGCGTAAGGTTAATTGATATATATATATATATATATATATGTATGTATATTGCAATTGAAGATACATCTTTTTATGGGTAAACCCTCGCACATTTCATCCAGTACAACATATTGTACATGGTGCAAAACTGAGAGTTTTCACATGTCACTTTAAACTTGCCACCTCTCCTCCTGATCAGGTGCTAAGTCTTTGTTAATATTCCCAGTTAAGTTATTTTTCTTTCTTCAAAGTGTCTTTTATCATAATCTGATACCCGTTTTAGGGCTTTTTAGATCCTTTTTAAGGTTGTATAACTTACATAAGTCATTGCAGGTCTAAGGCCGTCATATATACTTTTTATAGTAACTAATAACTAATAAAACATCACTTAATAGGATTAGTTTGGTAGTCTAATTAAATTAGGACGCGACTTCTTTGAGCAGGACTCAAGTTCGCATCACCTGAAACCATGTTGGAAGATACTCTCTGTCAAACCACCTACACGAGTTATGTACTCAGACCGATCTGTCTTATGGGTTTACAGGCTTTTCATGTGGATTGAGGGGATTACAAGGTGAAACTCGGAGCCCTCCTACATCATTGTAAGAGTTGCAATAAAATATATATTGCAATATTTTTTCCTGAATTCTAGGGTCAGAACTTTCAACTTTCTATTGTTTCCAACGTGCTCTTTCCATTAATGTTCGCGAAAGAGAGATATCGACAGCACTATGTCAAGTTGTAAAGATTGGCTTAGTGAACTGACAATGATTTGAATAAGCTTCCAATAGTGACTCAATTTTCGATGACGATGATGACGAGGCATGCTTACATATACATACATATATAGCTCAGGGAAGGAAGTGGAAAAGGAGAGGTAAAATAAACAAAATGGATGGTTAGGTGAACCATCAGCTAGTAGAAACAGGCAATATAAAAAAGTAGCTTATGACGTGATCATATATATATATATATATATATAAACGGTGAAATTTGGAAGCTTGAATGAGTATTTGTGTGGTTGTATCCTCTCCCAGTTCGTAAACTGACTGATGAGTATTCGTGTTTGTCGGGTAATCTTCGGAAGCTTGAAAGAGCCCTTTTGCGCTTGGGTACCGATCAAGGCTCCTTCTGTTTTGTGTCTATTTGGAATTTTTAATTCTTGAAGTCTATATTAGAAGCGAGATGGCTGGGATTAAATTTACACATGGACAAGAGGACCCTCCGTTCCCGATTTTTGCCGAGATCCTAATCGTCGGGGGGGAGTTTTGACGATCGAGGCTTTGTGGTTTGCTACTATTAATTGGGAAATCATGTAGCATGGAACATTATCATGAACACCCTAAAAACAAAGAGAGACTTCACGATTATGTAGTTTCTACACTCGCTAAAAATTGGCTAAAAGAAGAAAACAAAAGAAAAACATATCTATAGCTAAACATGTCCTATTACGTAATATTCTCATTCATCTAAATAATACAAATTTGAAGAATATTTTAACATGCTGAAATACTGTATTCACCTTTTTTTTTGTTGGGCATATGGTATATACATATATATACATTTCAGATAAACGGATGAGGCATATGGACTGCAAACATGATAGATAGGAAATGCCAATTATATAGGATAAAAGGAGTCCAACTTGGTACGGATTCAACCTAATATTTCTCTTGTCCGGATTCCAAGTGATATCGCCGCATCAAAAACTCCTTTCTTTATAGAGAATATATTTCTTTGGTGATAATTGATTTGTGCACTTTGATATTCGAAATTCCAACGAATCCTGACTAATCTAGTTCGAATCTGATCAACTCACTAAAAAATAAAATTCTCCATAAATACATTCTTTTTATTAATTTGAATCAAAAATTTTATTTAAAAAAAATAAGCGTCGAGTCATTTGAATTTTTTTTTTTTTCCTCCTTTAAGGTTTTCTCTAAAGAAGAGGCCGGGGTCCACACTGAGCTGAAGATTGCGTCTTGGAGGGCGGGAAGGGCAGAGGGGAGGTGTTGAGGTGGGGCCTCCTCTACTTTACTCTCCACTTTTATGTAATTAGTCGAGGGAAACGGTGCCGTCCAGCGACAGGCCCGTTGTCTTGCTCGGACGAGCCCAACGTGGCTCTGCCTTCTCTGCCTGGCCGTCATTGTTGCCTCGATTATTGCCCACCAAACCCCCAGTTTCTGGAATTCATAATCTTCTAAAAGAGCCTCAGAAAATATGTCTAATAACTTTTCTAATATCGATTTATAATAAATAAATTTTGAGATTTGTCCAAATTATAACTCCTATTATTAGGAGTGTATACTTTTTGATTTACGAGAATTTCAAATTAGTTATCATAAACTTTGGAATTGAACGCTCTAATTCATTATTGGATGGGGAGAATATAATAAGCATACACCTTCGCTATGTCTATAAGGCAAAAGAGTATGGGAAAATGTCTAGATGCCTAAACTAGATAGTATACAATAAATAACAATATTACACAAAGAGATTTCCCGAAATATCGATATATCTAGAATGTTCGTGCATCTCGGGTGTATCCCGTGTTAAGTTATTAGGAATATATTGCAACAGTTATCTACATACGTGTAGGACGCCCTGCCCTTTTCATTTCAGTGTTGTGGTGTGGTGTGCTTTGTTGGGGATTAGATAAATAAAAGCTCTGCCTCTTTTTCCCTTTTCTCCATAAAAAAAAATATTGAGATATAAATGACAATATCTCGATCAAAATGCATGATATGATTGATAAATTGTATTTAAAATGGATAAACATTATTTACTCAGTAAAGACAGAAATTCATCAAGAGTATACTGAAAATATGACATTTAAATAAATGGATAATATTATTTGAATATTTCATGATCTTATCGAATAAAAAAATACCAATGCATCGATTTCTACGCATGTTAGTCATTTTAGTTTGTCTTTGAGTTAAAGCCTTTAGTCTCCGATGATCTCATGCAAATGTGGGCTATAGCTGGGTAGCTAGATTAGGGTTAGCCACATTCTGGGGCCGCAGTTGGATTTAGAGCTCAGTGGGTAGGTAAATGATGGAACCAATAACCATCATGAAATGAAGTACTACAAACTTTGTATATGACGTGAATATAGGTTATGCAAGGCTCGTCGTAGCGTATTCTTTTGTTCAGAGATGACTTGAATTTGGATCTTTATCAAGGGAGTCTAGCCATCGGACAACCGAGACAATCCTATTTTGTTTCATCAATCATATTAGTTTGTACAAAATTGCAATACTAATGAATCGTAATTCTCATGAATTTATAATTAATAAGTCTTGTTGAAACAATATGCACAATAACCTCCAAAGTCTATAAAATGTGTGTGATCTTACATGTTCCAGCCCCTGAGTCACAACTCCTCTCAATGAGAGACTTGAAATAACTTTAAGTACTTTCGAAGCATTCGTTGTCTTAATATTTTTTTTTTCACTCTCAAACTTGTAATTATTCTTCATTGAATATCTCTTTGTGGAGAGGGCATGTCTAATTTATCCCACACGTGGTCTCCCCATAAATAATCAGACCGAGCAACAGAAAGTGCTAATTAAGATTTAAAGAGTTTAGGTGGCCAAATTCTTTGTAGGAGGTGTTAGATTAAAGGCCATGTCTAGAATGTGTGTCTACATATATGATTATATTTATAATTGCATTAAATTAAATGTACGTATATGGACCCACTCTCACTTGCTTGCAATTTACTCACTGCATATATATATATATGTTTATCAAATTCCGACCATAAACCTTTACTTAATTCTCCCTGCATTGTCAAGGTTTTAAAAATTTTAATGTTGATTGTTGCTGAAGGATATACTGTGTTTCGCAGCCATTTCCTTTCGGAAATATGCAATTCACTATCGATTAATTAGACCATCCAACTCTGGTTGCACGTTCTTCCATGGTAGCACATTTGATGATGTATATGCCTATCATGCCGGGTACAGTTAATTCGTGCCAATCTATCATAGAAATATCATCGTGTATCAGTAATGCCCTTCTAATTGGACGATTGATTATGTAAACAAGACTGACGTCCCGATATTTTGTTTATGTGATCGGATAAACTCCGATCGAAACAGTCTTATTAATGTCCGATTAGAATCTATCCTAGTTTAGTTTCTGACAGCTTAAGTGCAGAGAACATGCCACACCGACATGACATTAAAGACTTCACAGGCAAAAGTCATGGCAATAATATCAATGCCAAAAAGGCCAAATGATGGCCAAATTATTAGAAATTCTCAGATAAATGGAATGATTAGAGAATCGTTAATTAACTGCTGTACAGCGAATCCCTCCAAAAAGATTGATTAGAAATTAATAAAATGTGAGAGATATACATCGGATTAGTGTGGCGACTCGACTCACAATTGGCACGTCAGCAGTTGGTGTCACTGACACGACTAAGTGGGTCAAATCTGTCTTCGATTAGGGACAAAAGATTAATGTACTGATAACTTGATTAATTAACCTTAAACTGAATCAGTAAGTGATAATTAATATTGTGATTAAGGTCTGAGTGAATCCCAACCGGATTTCCTGGTCTCATGTCCTTTCCTCCAGCTCCTGCGCACGACTCTCTGTCCGAGACTGAATTTTTCAAATTTAAAACGTAATTAATGTTGAGAGAAAATCTTAAATAACTATTCTTAATTCTTAGGTTCTGATCAATTCACAATTTATTTTTTCAGGAGACTCGTACACATAGTACTAGGAAATAGAAAGTCTAGTTAATAAAGAGACACGGATAATTCTATAATAATAATCGGACCCGAAATCTCTTAATTCACTGGACGATGGCATGTGTCATTGTATTATACTATGTTTTCTCAATTCACATAAATTATTTAATAATAACGGCAGTTTGTGTTTTCTTTTAATTATGAAATGGCTTAATTATGTCTTGCGTTAGAGATATTATGGAAGATGTAGTTTGAAGAGGATTTGAACTTCCATTTCAATTAAAGATTAATCAGCGTTTTGTTTAAGTCTATTAATCATCACAATCCCATAACTTCTATATTGCTCAAAGATATAAAACTTCTATTTCAATCAAATAAATCTTCGAGTGGCTTGGGTTTTATTAGCAGATGGTAAAATTCTTTAGATGACCAATAGAGACACATTTAATATAGATCATATAAGTTTTTTTCTCTGCTTAAAATAAAAACTAATGTTATATAGATGCAGGAATTCAAAAATTTATTGAAATCGTTTGATGGATAGAGCCAAGCCAACTTTTGAGCAAAGAGTAGTCTCAATTGATAGATTGGATTACTTTGTATATATCTATATTAAACGAAAAAAATACATCTATATAAAAAATATATATACATCAAAAGAGGATGTGATGCAATAGCAAGTGTCATTGTCTGTTGACTAAAAGATCGCAGGTTCGATAGTGGGGTTATCGGTACTCATTTATTAATTATTTATGATTTTTCTTTACTTGTACTAGACCTTGAGTCTACTTTGTAACCGAAAAAAATAAATATCTATATATAGATATTATATAACTAAATCAAAGAGAACCTGATTAAGGGAGGGTTAAGCCAAGAACAATGTGGCTTGGCATAAGAAGACATAGGGGAGACAACGCTCCCATGGAAATGATAGAAATAATGAACACTGAGATCCAACTCAGATTCATCTGCTCTGATCTTTTTATCTTTTTATCTTTTTATCTTTTCATCTTTTTCTTCTTTTTATGGGGAACAAAGCCCCAGCATGATTAGATAGTTGGAAAATTAAATACGGGATACGAATAACGGTTTCTCAGGTCTTAATATTCCTTACTTTCCGGGCATAATTATTCAAAATGTCCAATTAAATATAAATGCGAGCTTCATTCTTTTTTCTTTTTTTTTTGACCCAAAAAAAGTAGCTTAAAAAATTAGTGAAGAGATTGATGTTATATATTTGGGAGTCAACTTGAGAGCTTATAATTTCATTGAAATTATATAATAATAAAATGGAGAATTATCAAGTGAAATTCACACATTTCACTCTTCCACGTTATATATTATAATATAATTAACAATGATAATGGAAATTCAAATTTTAGAAACAGTCATATATTTTTTATCTATTCTCCAAATGTCATGAGAAGAAAACATTAAAATCCCGAGCAAGACGAGAAAACTATAATTATTCACTATTTAGTTTCACAGGACATTCGTCACCAAGGATTATCTTTGTTATTTTTTAAATCCATCATTCTTTTGATAATCATTTTATGAAATCACAAATATTCTCAACTTATTTATTGAGACGATTGAAGCTTCTCGAACATCAACATGAGATAGCATTCTAATATTTATTAAACATCTAAAAGGGACGCATTGCAAAATGCCAAATTCAGTCAAAAAGATCCCAATAGGGCCGGTATAGACAGTTCAGAGCCTACAGCCGGTTTTTGTGCTTAGCATAGGCTCTGTCTTCAATGGCTTCTTATACTGTAGATGCCGTGACTAATTTGGCTCTATATATATATATACGTGTATATACATATGGACACATACATAGTGGCGGATCCATAACCCGAGAGCGGTTGTTACATAAAAAAAAAATCATCTGGATAATTATCGATATAGTAATAGTCAAAATAATAATTAATTTCATATTATAATAGTAAAAATCGAAATGATAATTACACATTTTGAAAAATCGCCAAAAAAAGAAAACAAATGATATATTTTAGACTTTCTTGGCATGATATCATATTTGAAATTATTGTATATAAATTATCTAATTTTGAATATTGTTACTGATTTTTATTTAAATGTTCAATCTACTTTTCACATTCATTAAAATAATAATATTTAAAGTTGCATAATAACGGATAAATGGATAAATGATAAAATATAATTTGATGTAACTATTTTATAAGATGAGGTGCTTAGCTGTAAATATTATTACAGAGGATAAATCTTTAAATTTATTGGTAGACCATCTACCAAATTAAGATTAGATGATAAAACTTAACTTAATAGAGACCAAATAATAATATGAAATTCGAAATCGAAAAGATGAAGAATCCAAGTTCTTTTTTTTTTTTTTTTGTGTTTCACACCAAATTTTGAAATTAAAATTTAAAATAGAGAGTAAAAGAAAGAGTGGGAACAAAATTACCTTTTCTTAAACTCTGAAAATACAACCCTCAGGTCATTTTCTCTTAATAAGTTAAAAGATAAACAGGTGGAGAACATTTCCAGGAGCTTTTGGTGTGAATGTTTTCAGCTCAGTTTGTTCGACTTCTAAGTTCAATACAACAATTCAAAATATTTGCAGCAGTGTGTTCTAAGTATTCTGCTCTTCCATTGCGTCAGCCGTAGCTTCTTCGAGCTTCTCCTTGAGTGGAGTGATTTTCGTAATCAGAACCTCTGCAATCACAGCAAAGGAGAATCAGGGAATCGATACGGGGTGGCCACGGCACAGACATGATAATTTCTCCACCTGGGGAGGAGTTCTATGCTGTAAGAAGTCGCAGAGGGGTGACGATGTTACTGACCAGTCTTCCTCGGGAAAGAGTAGCCTTTCACATTGACATATGTACGGGGATTTGGCTGCAGATGGTTCCTGAGGTACTCCTTACGACCCTGTTGAAATATATAGAGTGCCAATAAAGTTAGAGCCGAATTCTAGAATTGCATGTATCTCATAGAAATTAATGATTATTCCAGAAATACAGCAAACCTTAGTTATCACAAAAACATCGACATTGCTTCCACTTCCAAGGTCATTGAATATACCCGGACATATTGCCTCAGCCGCAAGCTTTATGCCTTCGTCTTTCTGCCAATTAGCATTACAATGGCCGTTGTCAACATGGAATTGAACATCAAAATCGGAAAAGACTTCCGTTTCATTGATGCACCCTAAGTAGAGTTTGCATAGCAAATAACTACTATGAAATCAATGATCAAAAGAATTTCAGAATATGAACTTACGATCAATCCTCCTCTGTATTTAGATTCAAATACAGACATTGCAGCAAGAGAACCTGAACCCACTGTAGCAAATGGCAATGAGTCCGTTGAGCCACGGGGATATATCTGGAGAACAACAGATACCAAAATCACCAGCAAAAAATAAACAAGCACGTGATCCAATTGAAAGTATTGTTAAGCATTAGCAATCATTGGAAAGCAGAAAACTCACAGTGTACAGGTGCGATCCGGTAACATCAACTCCACCAAGTACAAGAGCAACCTGAACATAACCTTGATAGCTGTATAACATCAGTTAGAGTTTAAAACCATTGAGTCATAAAGGCTAAAGAACATAATTCATTGTAGTCTGCCTCACTCTCAACAAAAGACTCACTTGAAAAGATGGCTCTTCAGAAGTGTTAGTGCCGTCAAAACAATGGATTCTCGGCTGGTATCAAAGCGCCCATCTTCGCAAGCATATCATTCCTCCGACAGAGATCAAAGCTAAATCCACCCTTTGGAGGAGCTTCAACCATTCCTTCAGACATTCTGGATATCAGTCAATCTGCACAGCATTAGCAAAATCATAGCTTTACATGTACATTGGTATCAAAGCAAGCCTGCCTCTCAATACAGAAGAAACTGTAATCCCCGAAAATAAATATAAGCACTCAACGCCAAATGATAATACGATTACTCTAGTGATCTTACAAAGCAAACATGAGATTCCGCCGATATTGATAAACCGGCATCTCTAGGAGTGCAAATAGGATGAATGCCAATACAATGAAGCAGACTGATTACGACATGAAAACTCGATGCAGATAGAACAGAAAGCTGAGCTCAGGATCGTGAATTCAGAGCTCCAAGTCGACTGATACAGAAAATGACAAATGGCCGAGAAAGAGACACTGAGATGGAGAGGTACCGGACGGACGGTTGAGGGGAGGAGAAGACCGATTCGTCGAAGGAACCCGGACAGAGTGGAAATGGAGAGTGCAGAAGAGTAGCTGCCTCCTTTTGCTCCCTGCTTCTTCTCCCAGAAAGGGGAAGCCGGCGGAGTTAGTGGGTCGAGCTGGTGGACTGGACCGGGTTCATGGGTCAGATACTGGGCTGACCATTTAATCGAGCAGGAATGGCCCGACGAAAAATTGGTTCAAAATGAGGATCACTCATGCCATACTTCCGTAACCTTATAATCTGGTAATATCAGTTCTTTACTCGATCCGTAAATTGGTTCGATTCCGGTTTCAGCACTGTTATACGGATAGGAGTCCAATTGATCTAGCCAGTATAAAAGAAGACGAGAGCCATACTTGAGAGAATAGAATTTTCGGAGCTTACGGCTTCTGTAGACGCACATGAAGAAAGTTTAGTCGAGAACGGGGACCTAAGTAAGAGTGGATTATGATCTGAAATCACGTGATGATGAATTACAAGGGAAATATTTGAGATCTTTTGTGCAATTTATGATTTGAAAAGGTAAGAATGAATTGGTAGTAACAGGCTGTCCTCAATGTGATTTGAATATACTAATTAATGGGCAACAGGCACAACTTGGCTTAATTTGGAATTATGATTAGTGAGTTTCTTCTTTGTCTTGATTGGTTGCTATCGGTATCGATGCAGAAGATTGAGACAGCTTTGGGTTAAAAATTGATCGAGTGGGGATGTACATGACGTGAGGTCATATCATAGCATGACAAAGGGAGCTGATCGATTACCAAGTTAAATCTTCAAATTGGCCAACTAAACATGGTAGTCTAGTTCTACTAGCCGACGCTCATTTCCATATTACCATATTCCCAAGTGAGGAGGCAGTCAGCAAAGGCTGATGTGCTTCTTAGCTTCCACGATACCGTTGAGGCCAGCCACGGTGAATGGCTCAATTGGTCCCAATCTAATTATGAACTTCACAATTTATGCACCATATCGATATGATATGATATGATAGGGAAGAAGCCCATATACAGTGCAGCATCCCACTCTCACGCACCCCTGATTAATTTTCAAGCCAGGCAGGTTTCCTAATTCGGAAGGGCGAAGCATTCAATGGGGGTACCGGCCAACCATCATGCCAACACTAAAACTGCTCTCAAACATCACAGATTTATACAGATGTGAAGCCCAAGTCCATTCCCAGTCAGGGCAACGCCGGATCAGCGCATGCTCAGTTCTTGGGTCGAGCACGGCTCGACGTCCTAAGAAAGATTTTTCAGTGAAAAATCTCACAAAGCTATTGCAGAATCATGCAGTGGAGGACGAGTAGACAAACTAACAAGATAATAAAGGAGCAAGAAAGAGGACAGCACCGCGAACGAATCTTTTAAAAGCAAAGCTTCAGAGATTATCTTCCCATACAACAAATTTTAGAAAGACAACAGCTGCGTCTCCAGGAGGGTTCACATTTTCAGTTCCACACTCCTTCCTACGTTGGTTTTGGTCCAAAACCAAAGTAAAAAAGAGGATAGAGAACCATTCCTGTCTTCATCATTTAATTAAATACAATATTAGCAGCACCACCAAAACCACAGCAAGACATGCCCTCCTTTGTTCTTATGACACACGAAACATAAATAGGTAGCAGCACCCTTAGCCCATTGCATACTTCTGGGTCCAGCTCCTTGCGGTTGCTTCATACTTGCTCCGGTCCGTCTTGTACATGTGCGCTATTTCCGGCACCAAAGGGTCATCGGGATTTGGGTCCGTCAACAGTGAGCAGATGGAGAGCAAAACCTGTGTACCAAGGAAATGAAGGGATTAATATCCCACAAGACTCTTGACACCAGTAATATTTCAGTTTATTTAACCATGATTCCAAAGATGCAAAATAATTTTAGTAGAGATTCTTAAAGACCAGGAGAGTTCACCTTCGAAATGGTAAGGGCTGGGCTCCACTGCTCCTTCAAAATATCAAGACAGATGCTGCCATTGCTGTTGATGTTAGGGTGAAAAACTTTTGTCCTGAATGCAACCTGCAGAAACCCTCAAATGTTAGTCGATCCAAAATTATGCCACAATGAAGTTCTGCGGAATAGTTCATAGAGCAAATATCAATGGGGAAAAAAAAAGAGAGAAGAAAACTGGACTAAGTTCCAAATTTCTCCCATGCTTGTATCCAGCATACTATCATGACCTTGTGCATATACCGAGGCCAAATAAGTGCAATCCTCCTTTCCAATTATATAAAGGGGGCAGAAAAATTCAGAATGATACACCCACATACCTATAGCAGGAGACTGGGGCCAGGGTAATTCATTAAGTGGAGGAAAAAGTTATCGTTGGATGGGCGGCATGGTCCATTTAATATCAAGACTATTTCAGGAAACACAGAATGTGAAATAGAAGAATCATCCAATAACCAACGAACATCATATTAACATAAACTACCAGCAAAAAGATAGTGCTATTGAACCTTGTCTTTTCTGTTGAATAGTACAAAATTTATACCATAAAATGTAAACTGATGCACTTTAAAAATAACACAAAGACAAAACGAGTTAAATAAGTGAGCAGAACGTACTAATAAAGTTGACATAGAAAACAGAAATTGACTGTTCAAAGAAAAAGAAGGACAAAGACCAATTAACATACCAAACACAAGGACAGGTACCTCTCCTTAGTACATATAAAGAAATGGAATTCTTATCTACCTTTGGAGGTTTAAATGGATAGTCGGGGGGGAAATGAATCGTGACAAGAAAAACACCACCGGCATAAGGACTATCCGGTGGACCCATAATAGTTGCTTGCCAGTGAAACATGTCTTCAGCAACAGGGCCTGACCATAAGAAAACGATGTTGAAGGAAATGCAGTTAGTAATCATTTACACAGTTGTCTGAGATATTCTCCAAGAGCGTGAGATCATTATAATATTGTCAGACAGAACCAAAGCAGCAGAAAGATAGCAAATTTAGCATTCACTATTTGAATGAAGAAAAGAAAACCAGAAATAACCTCGCAGAGAATTCTTCACGTTGACAAAACCCATTAGAGGGGTCTATCCATATTATGCCACAACACTGACACAAAAGGTGATATCTTGACAGCCCGCGGAACAGAACAGGATATTTAAGTGAAGCCATATCAACTAAGGCATAGAATAGGAGTAGAAACAGTGATGACTACAGCATTTACGAGCAATTGGATAGAGCAGTGATCAAAATGCATGAGGACAATATTCATAATAAGAACATCTGCCTCAGAGCTGAAGTGTCAAAGCAAATGGGTCAAACACAATGAAGAAAAGGTTTGAGGCCCTAGATGATTGAAAGGTGAATTGAGCATAAAATGCGAGCATGTGAAGTTGACGACTGGTCATCAACAAGTAAACCAGGCACTTATTCATACTATTCAGCTACTTCTCCTTATATTCCCAGCTATAGCAGCAGCCTCATGACTCGTTCAAACATGTATCATCAGATCATCAAACATAAATAAGTTGTTTGGCATTAAATGAGCTACAAATTCTAGGCTCATCACTTCCCATAGGAACCCAATTGACCAATCAGTCACCGAAACCTCGACTATCAACCGCATAACCACATCATTTGAACCACAGAAACCAAGGCGGCAACAGAATGCAGGGGCCATCGGAGCTAGTATGTCAAGATATAAGCTAAAACACCCATTTCTCATTCTAAGACAAGGATAACGATAGGGAGCACGCAGACGAACACGACCCACACATCCAGTGGCAATCGGCACCATATTGCAATCAGATCAGCAACCGGGGAGGCCATAGCCGGCAAAGAGAGAAGGAAAATCGAGGGGAGGGGAGAGGGTACCGGCGCTGCAGGAAGTAGGAGGATCCTTCTGGAGATCCTTGAGCTCCTTCAAGATCCGCTTCGACGCCATCACCTACTCGATGAGACCCTAACAGATCTCCACAAAAAAAAAAACCACCAGATCGAGTCAGCTAGCGAGCAGATGAGCTGCTACTGACCTCAGAGAAAGAGATCGAATCGAAATCGAGCTAGAGAGGGAGGTAGGAATGAAGGAGGAGACGAGTACCTTGAGATCCTCCTGGTTATTTCTTCCTTCCGCCGGAGATAGATAGAGAGAGAGAGAGAGAGAGAGAGAGAGAGATTTCAGCGACGACGAAAATGACATTTAAATACAAATGAAAAAGAATATGGATTACTGTAATAGTAATAATTGATTAAATAAAAAATTAATAAAATAAAAATAATGTAAGGCGGGTGAAGGAACAGGGACGTACTGCCGTCCCGACTCCCCTCATGGATTCACGATTAGCCATTGGTAATGGAAAAACGGTTTTTTTTTTTTTTTTTTTTTTACATTTGCTTTCAAGGTAGGCCCCACCTTTCCGCCCTACTTCAGTTGCATTAGCCCGAGCGTGTGTGCACCCAAGAAGGAGGGCTATGCGGGGTCCACTCCCGGCGGGCTCATGCCTTGGACCGGCCAATGTGATGGCCTTCGACTTTAGCTGAGCTTCTTTTCGTGCTTATCCGGACCTGGGTGAAGCTCACGCGCCAACCCGACCTACAGCTTACTCCTCGTTTTTTCGCAGTTTTTTTTTTACATTTTTTTTTTGTTGGTGAGTGTTACTAATTAATTATTTAATGATGAGAACAATCTAGATGGTTTGCCAGTTTGATATTGACATACATCTAAGTGGACACGGAAATTATTTGGTGATTCCACGTCGCCACGTGACGTGAGGTAACACCGATACAATTAAATAATTAGTGCTAATTACTCGATTAATTTTGATAAGTTTTTTTAATTGAATCAATTTTATTGTTTTTTAAATCACTTCAAATTTTTTGGGATAGAGTAAACGGAAGTACGGGGAAAAGTGACAAAACAAAATGTTCATATTCATGGAAAGGGTGATAATTGTGAGTAACAACAATGTGGTGGTCGAAAATTACTCTCCTCTCATCTTAACGTAGAAATTTTGTATTACTGCAATGCGGTCTGCTGCGATCGAAGAGTGGCTCATTGACAAAAGTTAGCTCGATAGTAATTACACGAGCATTCTTCTTGGCACCGATCTTACACTTACCCGATCGGATCGTGGACTTGAGTTATGCGAGTTTAGTATATAAGGAAAAATTAAGGGAAGGAGAGAGAAATGTGAATAGTGAGTACACCTACAGTGACTTACTGAAGGACTCCATCACAGCCGGAGTAAGCATGACAAGCCCTCTTCTTTTCTTGCCTTGCCAGTTCAAAAGATGTGTAATTTGGAGAATTTCCTTTTAAGGCAGACGAAGGTCCAGTGCATCCACATCATCATGAAAGGTCACAGTCCAAATCCATGTATAGTTGGATTGTTATGAGGTCTAACATACCGTAATCGATGGCTCAACAGCAAAAGGAGGTACATGGTTCTACAGTGTTTCGCACCCAATTGTATCTATTCTCGGAAACTCGAGAAGCTCAATGTTAATGACATGATTCCATTCATGATTGAGTGTGGGGAAGAAAAGACTCAAAATTACAGGATAGATATTCACTAACTTAAGGCCGTAAATGCATAGGCCCGACCGGACCCCTATCTACCATGAGATAAAACTAAGAAAGAACAAAAGAAGAACAGCACTGATTCATTTGGATTTCGCATAAATAAAGTTGAACAGAACGAGGAACCAAATAACACCAGCAAGCACCAAGATGTGAGGGGTCTAAGAGAGAACGAGATCACGATAATTGTCAGACGGATGGCTCTGATCTCACCACGGGTGATTTGTTCCCAGAGAAGGGCCTACTATTATCTGATTCGACTGATCGAACGTTCTCAATCATCTTCACGACTTCCTGCATTTTCGGCCGCTGATCGGGCATCCTCACCACACAAGACATCGCGATCTGCAACATCTCCACCAGCTCCTCCTCTATGTTTGGGTACCTCATTAACTCCACATCGAACACTTCAGCAGTCCACTCTTCTCGGACCACCGAATGGACCCACCTCACCAAGTGGACCATCTCGTCGCCATTGGTCGCGTACACTGGGGACTTGCCCGTTAAAAGCTCGAGCATGACAACCCCGAAACTGAAAACATCAGAGGGCTGTCCTGCTTTTCTGGTGTCCGTCACCTCAGGCGCTCTGTATCCAGCGGCTCGGGAGATAGGTGGGGCCAGAGAGCTCATGACTGATGCGAGCCCGAGGTCAGACACAGAACCATAACTCTGCGAGTTGAGGAAGATGTTTGAAGATTTGATGTTACCATGGACGAGCTTCCCACTGTTCTCAAGATGGATGCGGGCAATGCCTCTGGCTGCACCGATTGCTATTCTCATTCGAGAGTCCCAGTCCAAAGGGACCCGATCCTCCCCTCTATTTCCTGCAAGTAATTGGGGATGTATGAATTGAATATTATATATGCAGCAAATTAAAAATGTCTTTTCCATTGAATATTAAAAACTTTTAAGGCCAGACTAGTCTAGGAAAAGATCGCCAATATCTGCTCTCTTTCAGAAACAACTGCATTCATACCCCCATCAACTGTATCAGAAAATGAAAACCGACGATTTCTAGTCAGACATCTTCAAGTTCCAGTACAGCTCAGTGAAGTGAATGTTTAAAGATATACTTTTTAGGTTTCGAATAAGTAGTTTTTTTTTTGGTTAAATTCGAATAAGTAGTTTTTTTTTAGGTTAAATTCGAATAAGTAGTTTGACCAAAGCTAAATGAGAGAAAAAGAAAACCATCGGTGAAGTGAATGTTTAAAGATATATTTTTTAAGTTTCGAAAAAGTAGTTTTTTTTTTTTTGGTTAAATTCGAATAAGTAGTTTGACCAAAACTAAATGAGAGAAAAAGAAAACCATCAAATCATGCATATTCCAAATTCCATCACTGTATCTCACGTGGGAAATCATACTCAAAAACCAAAACTATAAGCAAGTAAAAATAGGGATTAATTCCAGCAGCATACCATGCAACAGAGCAGAGACGCTTCCTTGGCTGTAGTATTCATATACCATTAGCTTCTCATCTTTGGAGTAGTAATAAGCCTTCAACTCAACGACATTCTCATGCCTAATATTGCCAACAATCTCCATCTGCTGCTCAAAATCTCGCTTCCCGGCCCCAACCTCCCTCAACCTTTTGACCACCACAGTGGTGGCATCCTCTAAGATTGCCTTGTAAGATATACCAAAAGTTCCCTTTCCAAGAACTTCAGCAGAAGCTCTCAACAAATCCTCCAAATCAAACGCGTAGTTGCACCCCTCGAAGAATACCAATCTATTGTTTGCCTCTTCACTCCGAGAAATCTCCTTTTCTGGTGACATCTTGGCCTTCTGCAACTTCCCAGAAAACCCATCCTTGTGTTTCTTTCTTGAGCAGCAAATTAGTATCAGAAAAGCAACTCCAGCGAGACCCAAGATGCAAGCTGCAACTATAATCCCCAGCAATGCCGTCTCATTAAGCCTCCCATTCTTGGATCTTGAATGTGTTCCAGAAGCAGGAGACAGGGAAGGAGAAAGGGAGGAAGTAAAGTTTTGAAATGAGATGTTGTTGCCAGCAAAAACTGAATCTGGAAACCTTTGCAAGGATTCAGGAATGCTGCCATTGAGGTTGTTGTTAGACAAATTGATCAGCTGCAAATGGGGTAACTTAAGATCAGGGATCTCACCAGAGAGGGAATTGTTTGCAAGATTCAAACCACCTAACTGAGTCAAATTTGAAAGTGAAGAAGGGATGCTTCCATTGAAGGCATTGTTTGATAAATTGATTATGGTCAAATTCTCCCAAATGGAGAAATCCTGAGGCAAAGGCCCAGAGAAATTGTTGAACTGAAGATAGAGATAAGACAAATTTTTCAGATTGGCGAAATCAGCAGGAAAACCCCCACTAATTCCATTGGAACGGAGGCTGAGGATCTGTAGATCTGATAGACGACCAAGGGTATTGGGCGGAATCGGGCCGTGAAATCCAACACCGGGCAATCGAACAGCTACTATGCGAGACTTATCTGCACTGCAAGTAACTCCAGTCCAGTGGTTGCACACTGGTGTGTCCTCACTCCAGTTGAGATAACGAGAGTGGCGGAGGCCATTCGCAAAATCAAGCAAAGCTTGCTTATCCTCCACCGGCTCTGCATTTCCTTGTACAATTAGACCAACAAACAACATTGTGTAGAAAACCCGAAGAGGTTTCATTCTCTCCATAGTCAGAAGCAAAAACGAGCTGTTTTCGCTACTTCCGGTTCCTTTCCTCCGTCGAGACAAGCCCTATATCGAATTGAAAAGTGAGCAAAAAGCGAAAGGGAAACCAGAATGTAAAGGAAAAAAAAGTGAAAGCCAACCAAAATAAAATCAGATTCCAAGATGATTGTCGAATTAAAGTGGAGCTGAATCTGTAAATATTAGGCTTAGGAAAGGGCGCTCGCAGACTTTGAATAATGGCAGAGTGGTCAAAGAGCCCCGCCATTTAAATTAAATCTGCAAAGTCCATGGCGAGTAAGACAGAACACAGAGCTTCTTTTTGTTCTTTTAACTTTACAGTTTGAAATGGCGAGCCCGAGATTTCTCGGAGAAAGAGCACAGCCAGCCCTAAATTCAAAACCGAGATGTGAGAAAGCTACAAAGAGAAGCTTGTAAGGAAGAAAAGGCACAGACCTTTGCCTCCGAGATCTAGACGAAGACGAAGCTGTTCTGCTCGCAAATGTCCTGCGCCCCAACAAAGCAGAAGGTTTTGCAAAGCTCACTGATTAGGAATAACCATTTGCCTAGAAAGTAAAATGCATTTCCCAGTTCGAACTCGACAGTCTCTTTATCATTCGCACGGCAATTTCAGGCTCACTTAACTATAGTTTCAGCTACAGCGTCGCCGGAGCAAGGGAAATCCACAGTGAAAAGTGAGACGGGAACAAAGTTGAACAGTCGGGACGAATCTCTCCGAACACGAGCATAATTACAGAGGATGAGCAAGTGGACACTTACTGGTAATGATGCCTGCAACCCGATCACTCGATTTGCGCCAGCTAAAAAGTAGCATCCAATGCGGGCGGTTCCTCCTAACACGGCAATCACTGGAACAGAAACCAAAACCCAAAAAAAAGAGAGAGAGAAAAAAAAAAAAAAAAAGGTTCTCAGAATCATGATTGAGCTCAACGACACTCGAACAAGGGCCTGGGAGAAGAAATGTAGGATTTACTCACAGTGGAGACGGCGAGGGAGCAGCAACTGTTTGGAGCTCGGAGCCACCGGAGAGCGAACCAAGCAGGAGAGCGACGGAGCGAGGCTGTGGATGAAGAAGGACTGAGAGAGAGATCGGAGCGGTCGGCGAGGTTTATACAGAAACGGCGCGCCCAACGGCTCTCTTTGGAGCTCCCGGAGTAACGGAAACCGTGAAGAAGTGAATGTGAGAGTTTATAACCGGCGGGGAAGAGAGGGGGGGGAGAGAGAGAGAGAGAGTGAGCGATGGTGAACTGAAGTGAAGTGATGGAGGGGAGAGAGAGAGAGAGAGAGAGACCGCCGCTGCTCTGCTCGGAGAAGGTAGAGAGAGAGAGAGAGAACGTTCGTTCGAGAGGTTTGATAAAGAATGCTGACGTGGCGGGGAGGGCGGACTGACCTGTGGGGCCCACGGTTTTAATTTGTTGACAGTGAAGGAAATTAAATGTGGGTTTCCTTCCGTCGCTCGTGCAGGCGGAGAGGAGTAGCGCTCCACAATCTGCCGTGGAGGGGATAGGAGCTGATCCTGCGCCGCAAATCTAGGCCGTTGGGCTCGAATCAATGGGAATAATCAGACGGCTGTGAACACATCTGCTTGTTTCTTCATCCGTCGGTTGGGTACGCTCTCCACGGAATCGCCCAGCGTTTCACGTTATTCTCTTTAACATTAATACCTTCGACCATCGAACGTACTTCGCTTCCACCTAAACCTTCGCTTGGACCATGTTTCTCTGTTGTCATGCCTCTTCTCTATAATCCTTCTCAATTATGGTAATTAGGAAGATAACATCAGCCTAATGAAGACAACGGCATTTCTTTTATGGTTAACCACCAATTTTTTGTCAAACCCATAAATCAATTTTGTCTGTGCGACATATATATATATATATATGTCTTTTTTTTTTGGCAAGCAATATATATGTACTCATGTGCAATGGACATGATGAGCGTCCAGTAGATCTAGCTCCGCTCTACTCTTGAGATAACCGGTCTTTGGAATATCCGTACAAAAGTCCTACACGACCAATACCGGGTCGATAGTAATATAGAAAACTCAAATCCTCGAACATTTAAGCAGTAAATATCTACATCTACTCGCTTGTTAATGTTATAGCAGCATAGCTATTTCTGTAGTTCGAAGAAGAAGAGTATGCGATATATGCAATTTAATTAAATAAGTGTTTAAGAATTAGTTATAAATTACTTGATAAATGGAGGGAGAAAGAGAAATGAAAGATAATAATATAATCTAATTAATTATTGAGTCAAAAATCGCTTAATGAGCGATGAAAAATTTTGACACCTTTATGTCGGCTCTTTGCCACCTGGGGCTATAATATGTTCTAAGGGTTAGGCTGTTGGGCCATTAAAGCAGCACATGAGCTGGTTTAGAATGTCGTGAGACAGTTCAATCTTATCGATTTGAGTAACGTAAATTTTGATGAGAATCAAATGCCCGAAAGGTTTTATGAAATAAGTTACTTTTCACTTATTAGTATTATTTTTCCCTCATGAGACATTTTCTCATCCTTATCATTTATTTCCTCTTCCTATATATTTCTCTCCTTTTCCACTATGTTCTTGGTATTCAAAAGCCGAACGAGTTCGATTAATTCAATTTGAGCCTGATCGGCCCACTAAAAGAATAAAACTTTCATAATATAGATTTTCTTCATACAATATATATTTTTAAATAATTAAATACTTAATTTCTCAAACATAACTTAAATGTACCTAATAGTTTTTTCATATTATCAAGGAAGAAACCACTAAAGATGATGGTCTAGTTGTTAATAAAATTATTTTCATGTAGTTTGATAATTCTAAATTCTCGAGTTCATATCTTCTCCATGTATTTATATCAAAACATTTGCTAGAATTGTGCTCCTCGTTTATTATAATAGGCCTTTAATGGTGTTACGCTGATGGAGCCAATGCTTCTATTGATTGTTCGGTTCGTAAAATATATTAGTGATTGAACACGAAATCTAAATATTACATAACGGGGATAATAAGATTGCTAATGTGGTCCACTGTTTTCCTTATGTAAAAAAGAGTCCAAGGAGAGTTGTCAAATCGAGCATTCGGTGTTTATCAAGCGGTTAGGTCAACAGGTCTACTGTATGATTAGTCTTGAGTGGACTTGGAGCCCACCACGGCCTAATGATTTTGGTCTAGGGTGGCCAATGTCAAAAACATGGCACCAAATCTTTACTTCTTTTGTTATTGAAAGTCAATCTTCCATAATTGCTAGGTTTACCCCCCTAACCTTTGAGATCAACTTCCAGCCAAAATGAAACTTAGGGTTGATTTAACCTTTTTTTTTCTTAATTTAAAAATCCCAAGTCAAACTTCTTGCATTGGTTATTGTTTTTAAACCTAAACTAATGTCCCGTGATATTATTAAAAGAAGAAAAGCTAAACTAATGTCTCACAAAAGTTAATATTTTTTTTTTCTAGTAGAATAGATCACATCCTCTACTTAATCTGATATGTTGCAGTGAAAGCGAAATATGTGAATATAATGACGATGCGATAGGACTCCCGTATTTAGACAAGTTCCCCATCACCGTCACTTTCCTCGCGGAGTTGGTCCCGAAAAGAGAATTATGTAAAATTAAATCCTAAAATGAATCCCAAATTGTTGGAATCAACTTGAAGGCATGACTATCCGGATTTATTTACTTATTTATTTTTCCTATTGCATAGTAAAGAATTTCTGCATGCGTGCACTCGCAGTTGATTGACGGTGGTTCATTTATGTCGCTTTTATGGTGTTGGTAGGGCACCATGCCCTGCCCTTAGCACCATATGTGATCCTAATTCCCTGGATGATAAGGGATGGTGTGTGAGCAGAGGATAAGAAGTAATATATGCAGTGATTAGGGAAAACCATTGATTTGAAAAGCAATACAATCACTTATCTTATTCCGTAATTATAATATGACAGTGCGCTAAGCTCTAGGAAATTAAAAAAAAAAAGTAAATGTGATATATATTACCATGAGAAAGAGGATACAACCTTTCGTTACACAAAAGAGTAGATTGCCACTGTTTTTCTCCACTTATTAAATTGTCACTACTTTTACCGCTGACATATTTTTACCACAAATTAGCCCTAAACATTTTCATTCCGTCTAACATTTATACTCCTCTGTTAACCTCCGTGACGGAAAAGTGATATGGCATTCAAAGTGAAGATAACACTGTCCGTGATATTTTCTGTATAAGGCGCACTCGTCCAAAGTCAAATCAAACTAATTATCATGAGTTTCACACTCGGGCTTGACTAGTATGAGGCGCACTTTTGGCTGTCTCGAAACTGAAACCGACCACACTCGGGTCAACCTAACGTGATGTGAGCCCACACAGAGCACGAATGTATAACTCGCTCTGATACCATATAAAATTTCACTAAGCCTATAAGCTATTTAGTTCATCTCTAATCCAAAAGTTTCAGCCGATAGGTTATGGAACTCAATCTCATATAAACCAATTCAATTACTCTTAATTTTTTCATGTGGAATTTTAAATCTCAATAATATCCAAAATAAGTGTCCTAATTAATGTCCCAATGGGAATGGCGGGGGTGCAAGAAAGCATCAAAGAGCATCACTTTTGATCTAAAATTTCCCCCAACCTCGATTTAGCGGGTGACCGAATTTAGATTAATATGATCTATTGGACTTTTGAATGTTTGATTTCGCACATTGAAAAATTATTACACTTAAATTAAATAAAAAATTTTAAAATTAATTTTTTTGCGAAAAAGAGAAGGAAGGATAGGATGAGAGTGGGAAAATACCCCATACTCCCCCTATCCTTCATATGGACTTGCATTTATTTTTTACTATAATTATAAGCGCTTGTAAATAAATAAATATTTTATATTATATTAAGTTTTTAAGAAAATAGATATGGATGTGTTATTTACAATTTTAACTTTAATTATTTTGTTCACATAAAAATATTATATATATATATTCCTATCAATTTCTTCTCATGTATCAAAATCAAAACAATACATTACCGTGTATTTTTTTAAAAAAGTAATGTACTTACTAAATACACTAATATAGCATTCTTAGAAATATGAGAATTTTGGACTTACTTTCGTAGCAAATCTATCATTTCCTGTAATCTAACAAAATTTGAACCAAATACTCCCTAAGACCTAAAAAGCAGCCAAATATATAATTTTTCTTCCGACTTACTTGCCTAGTGACCGAAGAAAAGAAGGTACTTTTCATCATGTTGTAACTTATGGGATGAAGTACCTATGGACTTGAATAATCCACAAACATATTTTAACTTTGTTTTTCCTAATGAGAGATTTTGGGTTTCGTCTCACTAATTTTCACAGTCCTCTTGAACACTCTGCAATCTCATGCGACATGTTAATCCGACCGCATCAGCTTGCAAGCGGCTCATATAAGGAGTATTCTCTTGCATGGTTTTTGAGATTATTTGAATTTGAGAAGTTTTTAAAATGTCACTCCTTTAAACCACTAAACTAATAATGAAAAAAAAAACCAGACCAATTAAATTTTTTTTTTGTGCTGAATGGTAAATACAACTACCAGAATTGAATTAAAATTTCGCTCTCACTAATTCAGTTAAATTAACATGCTCTCATATTATATCTATATAGTATTAATATGTGACTTGACTTTTTTTTTTCTTATGTTTGTATAAAGGAGGAATTTTAAGATACATGACCTAGACCTGCAGATTCTTTTGATACAAATAAATCCATATATAGGGGATGAATCTCGCTTGTGTCTTTCTGTATGCTAACATCTGATCAACTTATCGGAAAAGTCGAGCGAAGGACTGAGTTTATATCCCATCGAACAACATCTCCATATGACATGTTGCTCACAAGCACAGTCGCATCGCAGGTCTCTGTCCCTAACTTATCCCAACAGTTGCCTTTGTCCAGATGGAAAACCAAATTAATATATATCAGCTTAAAAGTTTATCTGGTTGCTTGGCACCATGGCACCGAGGGGTCTTATTCAATTCCATCCATGGTCTCAATATGGACCCCACTTGACAATGAATTTATGAAATTGGTCGTGCCCCAAATAAAATGTTCCCCACGGCTATCAAAACGCCTCCAACAAAAGGACATTACATAGCTTGTCCTCCAGTGTCGAGCAATTTTTCACAATTTCATCTGTGCCGGTCTCGATCTCTATAATTTCGACTTAAGTTCAACATAGTCCTAGCTCTTCAAATCAATAGTTGAGGTTTAGCTTTAGCATCAACGGCTTTTCAGTCATAGGAGCACATGCATTCAAATATAGGTAAGTACAAGTTAGATAAAACTTGACCATGACTACAACTACTTTTGACCGTTGATCGCGCGACATAGCACGTTCCTTTCTCGAAAAATCGGATTACTCGAACTAATACATACCGAAATCGATGTACTCCTAAGTCAAATTTCCTTTTCGCACAAGCCACGCCTGATCCCAGCATCAAACCATCCAATTATAGATATAATGATTCCGATTTGAAGGGAATTTTACGTCCATCCGGTTTGGAATTTACCATTATTTGTTTGCATGCTGTGCGAGAATTAAATCAATGAATTTGTTGGACTAAAATAGGTCCGGTGGGCAGCGTCAGATAATTGGCTTCTTTAAATAGTATGGAAAAGAAGGAATCTGACCCCAAAGGCAAGCTTACAATCGAAGCGGGAGATCATGATGATTATGGCCTTTTTGTCTGGAAATGTTCGGCTTCCACCTAAACCTTTGCATGGACCATGTTTCTCAGCTGTCATGCCTCTTCCCTATAATCCTTCTCAATTATGGTATATTAGGAAACGGTATTTCTTTTACGGTTAACCACCAATTCAAATCCGACGAAACTATAGCGAAGTTCGGCTTTGGGTTAGCCCCCCAGATCAAGTGTCGTTGTTGCTCTTGTACTTAAGGTTGAGATGGAAGACCTGGGCTCTAACCATTCCGTATACAACTCAAGTACTATATCACGACATAAACAAGGCCGCCTAAACTAAGCCAACAGTCCACCATGATTGTCCATACGCTGTCCCTCCAGGCGGGATTTAAGTGGGGGACGCGGGGGCCTGATCGGGGCCTGGAGTTTGCAAAATTAATGAAATTACTAGGGCTGTCTCGTTCCTGTGCATCCCTGAGACCCCTATCGTAATCGGACAATAACATAAACTCAACATGGCATCTTCGAAAAACTCCTGAGGCTAGAAATTGGCTTTATTGTCTACCCCACGCTCGGATGAAGATGAGGCTCGACGTTGGTCCCTCGATCTCCAAGGCTTGCAAAATTGACAACGGTCCTAAGATAAAAAAGGTATATAAGTTTAGAAAAGTATATATGTACTTGGATGACATGTATTATCTGTCCGTGCGATATACATGTCAATATTTTTTTGGCAAGCAATACATATGTACTCATGTGCAATGGACATGATAAGTGTCCGGTAGATGAGGCTCCGATCTACTCTCGAGATAACCGGTCTTTGGAACATATGTACAAAAGTCCTACACGGCTAATACGGGGTCGATAGTAATCTACAAAACCGAGATCCTCGAACTGTTAAGTAGTAAACAACCATATCTATTCGCTTGTTGATGTTATATCTGCATAGCTATATCAATAGTTCGAAGAAGAAGAGTATGCAATATATGCAATTTAATTAAATAAGTGTTTAAAAATTAGTTACAAATTACTTGATAAATATGAGAGAAAGAGAAATGAAAGATAATAATACAATATAATATAATTAATTATTGAATAAAAAATTACTTAACAAGTAATGAAAAATATTGACACCTTGACGTCGGCTCTTTGCCGCATGGGGCTATAATATGTTCTAAGGGTTGGGTTGTTCGCCCATTAAAGCGGTACTTGAGCTAGGCTCAGAATGTCATGAGACAGTTCGGTCTTGTCGATCGACTTGAGTAACGCAAATTTTGGTGAGAATCTAATGCCTCAAAAACTAAGGATTTAATGAAATAAGTCATTTTTCACTTATTAGTATTCTCTTTTCCTCATAAGACATTTTCTCATCCTTATTATTTCTTTCCTCTTCCTTTATATTTCTTTCTTTTTCCGTTATGTTTATGGTATTTGGAAGCCGAATGAGTTTCAATTAATTCAGTTTGAGCTCCATCGGCCTACTAAAAGAATAAAACTTTCATAATATGAATTTTTTCCATACAATATATATTTTAAATAATTAAATACTTAATTTATCAAACACTACTTAAATGTACCTAATAGTTTTTCATATTATCAAGGAAGAAACCACTAAAGGTGATGGTCTAGTTGTTAATAAAATTACTCTCATGTGGTTTGGTCATTCAGAGGTCTTGAGTTTGAATCTCCTCTATGCATTTGTATCAAAATATTTACTAGAAATGTGATGTTTGCTTATTATAATAGGTATTTGGTAGTGTTATACTGATGGAGCTAGTGCATTTTTTTGGCAAGTAATATATATATTAATTTCCCTAAGATTGTCAACCAAATCAGAGTGGCGCAGCGGAAGCGTGGTGGGCCCATAACCCACAGGTCCCAGGATCGAAACCTGGCTCTGATATACTAGAGTGGCTTCCGACCTGTTAAATTCATTTTTAATCCCCATGTTTTAAAACAATTTTATTTTTCAATATTTATCCAAGTCCCAAAATTATTTATTTAATCCGCAGTATCGAAAATAATCACAAGCATCCGCCAAGAAAAAAGCTTAAAAGAAAAAAAAAACAAAAATCTCTTCAACTTGCAAATCATCAGCTCGCTTTCTCATTGAACTCCAGTGGAAATCACCTAAGTCATATTCATTGATCTCATCAAGACCTCAAATTCAGCATACGACGTTCTTATACAACTCGCATCCACTAACAATGGAGTTTATCCGAACAATCACAAATCACCTACGATCTTAGCTAGAACATCCCGCGTGGCAGCAAAGGGAAAAAAATGTCCCTGCACTTCCGATTCAGAAGTTCCTTATCAGCTTATTCGTTATTTTCTACCGGGCACGTATTTTGAAAATTCTACGTCGCCTCTAGCCTACAGCACTCCTTCAAGATGAAGGGAGGTAAGAGAGTTCCAAGCGGCCGGTCCATTCCTCTCCTGGCTTGAGGGTGATGGGCTTCTCGATTGCCGCCCCATCGACACACAGCATCTGCTTGTACTCTTCGTCCCCGAAATCAGCCATGGCTTTGGATTTCTTCTCCCATGGGTTCCAAACCACTGAGCAAAACAGGAACCAGAAACTCCTTAACATTATACCTCAGTTGTACAATTCGTATTTTTGATCGAGCTAAGTTTGATGAATCCCCACGAACTAACTCAAAATGAAAGATATATGAACGAAAACTAAATGAAGCTTACCGACATCTGGAAGTCCTTCCTTGCGTATGATGAATGTCCGTTTCCTTTCATGATCGAAAATTGCAACATCCGATGAGCTAAGGTATACCCGATCCACCTGAGAATAAGTTAAAAAAAAGTGACATCAGTTTATCAGAAATAGTTGAACTGAATAACACAATGAGTGAACCTATGGAGGACTCGATCCACGTCAAGCATGCCAATTTGTTCTCGGAGGAATAATTATAAGAAATAATGCCCTTACCTCAGATTCAAATGTTATGGCATCTCCTTGTTCGGTGAACCGCTCTCTCTGGCACAAGTTGTCAAGGTAGTCAAGTGTCTCCAATCCCTCAACCCGAACTTCACTGCTCATAGAGAATGTTTTTAGACTTCACTGGCAATATGCCGAATGCCGATACATGTGTAAAACCCAGGATCTTATATTAATTACCTGATATCGGTGATGGAGAAATAAGTGTGATATGCAATAGAAAAACTAAAGGGCTTGCAGTTGATGTTCCTGATGCGCGATGTCAGGGTCAGATACCCATCTGCCGACAAACCCACCCTCAGCCGAAACTCGAAACTGTAAATTGCAGATTCAGATTACAACAACGTCAAAAGCAATTCAGAAGAAAGAAGAAAGAAAATCAGAAGTTTATTGAAAATCCTTAGATTGCATCCGGGATGCCGGTGAATGCAGGTTCGTACAAATAAATGGAACAATTGATAGGATTTCACTAACCGAAAACATCCTAAATGCAGAACAACTGAATAAATGATCAAACGAGCCACAGGGTGACTTCGTTTGGAAGCAACCTTTCCCAGTTTTCTACATTTTTTCTTCTGGGAGAATAGGAAAAAGATAGAACCAAAAAGGGCAGGATTGCAGTTCACCAGTCATTTTCATAAAACCGACGTTCTCCTTTCTTACTTCATCCCTCATCTTATCTTTTCAAGAAAAAGAAAAAATATTTCCCTGAATCTAGCAGAAGCAGCTGAAGATTGATCATACGTGTGGGGCCAGATCTTGAGATCATGTTCAGACGGTTTCAGGAGCAAGTCGATGTAAGCCTTTCCATTAGAGTTGCTTGGGGGAAGCGGTGGGGGGTTTTCATCGATGACCCAAATCTTGTTCCTGGCAAAGCCGTGTTGCTCCAGCGTCCCATGATTACCAAACTGAGACGCATTTTTGAAACAAAACTCAGCAGATACGCAACTGCTGTAACTGATATGTGCCAGTCAAGTCATCGTTGTTGCTAATGTAGCAAAATGCAGGGATATACCTGTGGAAAACAGATAGGAATCCCTCCTCGGACCGGAGTAGGTGGCTTAAAGATGGCCTGCAGTTTGCACAAACCCGGGTTTGGGGGGAAAAAAAAATGGTTCGAGTTAACAGAGTGCAACAAGAAAAGGAACAACTAAAGATGCCTACTACCACATCTTCCTCGCCCATACGGAACAAATAACCAGATAAAGAAACCAAGTACCTTACTGCTAGTAAACAACAATTCCTCTCCATGGTCGGTTTTCCACGAAAGAATCTGCCCTCCGTGCAAACTAACCTGCGAAAGGGACGGAAAAGGGACCATGGATATTTTAAACACGATTCACTCTGAAGTAGGCAATACTCGTGGGCTTGTTAATTCGCCGCTTTCACCACCAATCACAGGACTGTTCCCAGAAGCCAAGAAAAAGCCTATCCCTATGACTACAAACTTTGACCGAATCAACACAAGCATGGCTTGTTGACTCGGAATACCCAGAGAAATCGAATAGGATCTAACCCGAGCAGAGGCCCCACGAGGGTTGTGAAGGATGACTTGACTGATCCCGTTACGGTCCTTGGTGAATTCAACTGGTGGTTTTTGATCACGGGCTACCCCGGGATGACTCATCTCGAGATTCTTCGTTGCAGCAAGCGAGCAAGAACAAGAACAAATGCATGAGCAGCGAAAGACGAATACGGATGGAGTACCCCTCCTTCACCGGTTTCCCCTAATATAACTTCGGAAGCTCTCTCTCTCTCTCTCTCTCTCTCTCTCTCTCTCTCTCTCTCTCTCAGAGAATAAAAGAATGGCTCGGAACACAGAGAGAAGAAGACCCAAGAAGCCTCGGCAGTCGCAGGATCAGTTGGTGAGCTTCTGACCTTTCTTGTGACACCCCATTACTTCCCCGTGCATCCGTAACAAACAAGAGTGAGCTACTTCCACAACTACCCGAAATCTTTCCTCAAAAAGAAACTTGATTAATCTTTTCTCAGATCACATGAATTCGCACTCCCCGACACGAGTCCTCGTCCCGCACCTCGAATCCACGGGAGCTCTGTGAATGTCAAAGGACTAGCAGCCTCAGCAAGCAACTCTATCTGCAGTTTTGACCCGAGTCGTCGATCAAGAAAGCAAGAAAGGCTTTATATAAGTTGGAGCCCGTTGAGGATAAGAAACAGTTAACGACTCTGTCAGAGACTGCTTTGTGCCTGAGAGGAGGACGAGGAGGAAGAAGAAGAAACTGTCTTCAGTTGGGATTGGTTATTCGTTTCGGTTGGATTTCTGATAACGGGAACTCAAATAGACACGTTTTTTTGTATTGACTGGGCACGCCGGGAACGAAGTTCCAACGAAAAAAATGGTTAAAGAGAAGTCTGCAGTGAAGTGGAGCCCGCACCTAAAATTGTTTCAGATTAGGTCAGAACGTGTGACCATGATTTAACTGAATTAACGACCCCTCCCTTGGTCCGACCAAAAATACCAAAAAAAAAAAAGGACCTTTGCGTTTAATGGATCGGGCAGGGAAAGATCTTTGATTACCGAAGCAAGCCCAGACGAGCTTGGAGAGTAGTTTCAGTTATATATACGTTGAGTATACCTCGTGATGTTATAAGAAAAAATATCTAGTGCCCCATTAGTGTATGTCGAGAAGGCAATATCGCCGATGTCTTGCAAGAGATATGGGGTGATAGGGAAGCTACAATGAATCGGACCCGATAGACCCGTGGAGGCCCACCGAACCCCTCTTTGCCCAATAGATGTCAGTAGTCTCCAAGTAGGCCCATGATGTATCACGAATATCCCCCAATTCGGGGTTCTCGCAAAGGCACCCCTGTCCAAGGGAGGCTCGCCGAGGCTCACCCGACTACAGGAGGCTAGCCAAGCCTCCCCCGACTTGGGCCGCTAAACTCCCGCACCCTCCTGCGAGCTAGACTTGACGGTCGCAGACGAACGGACTCGACCCGATTTAATGAGCCCAAGGCCAAACAATGATCGAACTTGCCTAGAATTGCTTAAGTATAATCTCTCACATCTCTCTATAAATACCAAACCTACACTCAAATGCAAGTGGATTGTTCCTCTGTTGTGATTGGAAAACTCTCTCTTGAATACTCTCCAAAATACACCTCTAACTTGAGCATCGGAGAGGGCTATCAGGCACCACCCCGAAAGCCCTTCTTCTTGCAGGTCACAAGAGGTGGTCGGACTCAAAGGAGGACCCAAAAATCTTTCATGACGGGGAGAGGATTTCCACCCGAACCTTTTTTCCCGCATCAGACATGTAAAGGAAAATAATTGGATATAAATGGAGTTTTGCTACATGATCTATTAATTTAAAACTTTTGAATTAGATATAAACCCGATGCAACTGAATATTAAACTATATCTCTGCAAACGGACTCAATTTATGAATACAGTTAACTTGTAATTTATGGAAGGGGTTGAAACTCCTCGAATGTTAACGGGACGTGTGGTGCCGACTCAAAAATTAAAAGGAAAAATGGTTAGATCGTCGTGAAAGAATTTTCACGGACTTCAATGATATTAACTATTTGAGCATGCCTATACATACATGTAATATTATTAAAAAAAATGATTCATCAAAATATATATTATTTATGAAAGGGGTTTAATTATAAGTTAAACAACTGAAAGGCTAACCGTAAACCGTCCGCGTAGGCGTAAGCCGCCTCGGCCCGAGGCGAGAGCAGTCAAAGCAAATTCATCAACTTGATGTTGACTTCCACTTGTCGAATTAAAGAAAAATATATAGAGGAAAAGGTCAATTCTTCCTCTTCGGGGCTATTCGATCGACAAATTCTTTTTTTTTTTTTGGGTTGAATATATATGTATATATAAATTTGGAATGAGTTGGAAGACTTCCGCCAATCTCATCCAATCACAAGTAAGGAATCCATAAGCATATCCATGAAAATGGCACACTCCCATCCCATGAGTTGCAATGGACTTTTCCTTTCATTTCCCATCAACAACAGCTATAGCTTCTCTCCATCTGTTATATATATATATATATATTTATTTATTACTGAGATGGGCTGCGTGAATTAAGCCAAATCTTAAATAAGATGGGTTTTTTTAGATAGCTAGCATTCAGTTTTAACGCTCACAGTTATTTGTAATTAACTTTTGTTGAGTCTCGTAAGACAATTGCGACAGATTAATTTTCGCTTAAGCAAAATTTCGTAATTATTTTTTTATTGGCATTCATGTATACATCTAGAACAACATGCCTTGTTTGACCACCTGGGCGAGTCAAATTGAAAGAGCTAATTCGAATAGGAAAAATTGATTATCCGAATCCCCATGTGTTTCAGATATATATACTTGACGCGAACTGGTCATACAAAAGTGGCCATAGATATCGTCCACCATTTAGACATTTGGAATTCAGAGCCACCAAAAGTGCGTCCTGGGATTAAATAAATAAATAAATAAATAAATATTTTTTTGTTTGACCAAGCTGCGATGGATATCTGTGAGTTCAGAGCTACAGCCAACAGCAATGAAAGTGTCGTCAATTCCTCTCTTTTTGTTAAAATTTGTTTTTGGCTGAAATTGTCACTATTTGGGATAAGGGCAATTTGAGTGACTAAACTCGGTCGGCGTTAACTCACGTGTTGCGCAATTTTTCAAAATTTTTCTTTTAATGGTGCGATGAATTATTGAAAGGAGGAAAATAAGGAGTTGAAAGATTGGAGCTTTATATATATATATATATATATATATATATAAGTCTCTCACGTCGCTATCTTTTTACACATTTATAGTGTGTTTGGATTGAGAGTTGAGTTGAGTTGAGTTTTGATTTTAATTGGTTTGTAATGATTGTATTGTTGAATTATGAGAAAAAGTGTGAAAAAATAATAAATAATTGAGAGAAAATAATGATTAAATAATGATTGTGTTGTTGAATTGTGAAAAAGTAATGAATAGTTGAGAGAATTTAATATTAAAAATTGAATTGAATGGTTAAAAATATTTAAAAAATAAAAAAAAGTAATGATTGTGATGTTGAATTGAAGATAAGTGGAGTTGAGTTGAGTTGAAAATTGTTGCGAATCCAAACACACTCTTAAACTTTTATATCTTTTATTAGGTAACGGATCAAATGTTAAGTTCATGCATATGAGGAATTGAAAATGACGAGCCAAGAGTTTCATTCTTAACATACATGATGAGTTCTTGTAATTATTTCGGCTTATAGGCATATATATAGTTTAAATATTGCGTGATATTGAAATTTACTCCCGAGTGACCACTTTAAAAATTAAATATCAAAGTTTTATACACAAACATATATATATATATATTTGTGTGTATATGCAAAAATTTAATAGATCTCTACTAATAAGCTCAATTCGAACTGGTCCACTTAAGGGTAGACTCTCCTAATTAAGAATTTTTTCCATTCATAAGAATCAAACTCGAAATCTTATTTAAATAAAACGTTGAATTGCTTAAATCAATATTTATTGGTATATACAAATGTTATTTTAAGTATATGGCACAACTCCATATACGTCCTCACTCTGGCATATTATTTCTTAAAAAAAAAAAGAGAATCCCAAATTAATGCATCAAAATAATTTTTAATAATCTAATCTCAAGATGTCATGGTACGTAAAAGAGAATATTAAATAAAATTTATAATTTAAAAATTATTATGACATATTATCAACGTATTCACTCTTTTTATAATAACCTCATATGTGCATCGGACACCACGCGACAATATGATCATTTTAAGATTTTCCGAACATTACCTCTTCTAATATTGTGAATAAAAATTTGGCAAGTGGTACGGGATCAAGAATACGGGCTTAGTACGAACCCAAATGCAAGGCCCATGCAACGTATAGCCCACAAAAACATAAGTCCATGCACCCAATGAAAAATCGAATACACTTGCCTGGAGGGAACGGTCAATATGGAGTTAGTTATCGAGTGATCCTACCTTGCTACGTGACGCGAGGAAGCACTAATCAAATTGCATGAAATTAAAAACTTGATACTAATCACTCGGATAATTTCCATAATTATCATTCATTAGAGAATTCTTATTGGTTATTTTTTATTTCGTCATTTAAGGTAAAATCATCTAAAATTTTCTCGTCAACGTGGAATTTGAATACCAATGGTAAAAAACTACCAGACGTCTATAAAAGGGCATGGGAGGCAACGGTTAGGGGGAAAAAAACTCTCCTTGGTCGTGGCAATTAGAGACATTCGAAAGAGAGACACTGTCATTGCGACGACTTCAGCAAGTGAACTCTTCTTACATATATGTAAATCCAAAACAAAATTAGACAACTGAAACACCTGCCATATAATAATCATCATATGTCACCTAATTATTGACATGTTAATGAATCTCAGGAATTCTATATATTGCTGCAACTTGAGGACTAGTGAAACAAGATAACAGTCATGAGGATACGAAATCTCAAAGGTATCAACAACATTCTCTTCTTATCTTCAAGATTATTTCTAGTATTTCACCAATGATATTTTTATCACCATTCGAATTACAAATCGAGCAAGTGAATTCATATTAACATTCTGCCTATTCTCTATAAATACCTTGTCAGGAACGAACCTAGTTATATTCCTCAATCTCTTACAATCCTAACAGTCTTTTCTTTTGCAGGCTCGCATAGGATTAAAATTCTCATAAGAGCATTACTATTTGTGCCTAACATTTCTACCTAAATTTAATGCTAAGTGGCTTGCTACTAGTCACAATCGGTCACTAGAGGCCTCAAAGACCACCGAATAGGGGTTGCTCAGGGCAAGCCACCACCACGCTCTCTCTCGGTGGCAATGTCAATTCGTCTTCCTTTCTAAAGACGTTTTTTTAAATAATCTATTTTTGAAATTAAAATGAAGAAATCTAAAAATGACACGTATATGAGTGAGATATGTAGCTTATCATAGTTTTTTTTTTTGGCTAGGCAAGTGAAGCTTATCATAGATTTGATGAGGTTAAGAAATTTGTCGATTCCTAAAGTGTCACACAAATTAAATAGTTCGAGTACAGCAAAAACTTTAGGACTCTGACTCTTTTGGCACGTCTTGGGATTTTTCAGGGGGGTTTTACATATGTATTTATCATCCCTGTATAAATGGCAGGGCCTTTGTTTTTATACGTCGGCGTAATTTAACAATCTGAATGGTAAAAAGACCACATAAAATGTTTATGATATCAAAAGTAACAAGATTGAACGCAAATAAATGAAAAGGATGAAATCGAAAGTGATGTCAAATGTAAAGGATCAATATGTACTTATCCCTGAAATTTATTTATTTTCAATAGAATGTAATCTTAACTGTATTATATATTTTTCGTAGAAGCACGACCATGTCCCTACCATTCTAAAAGGAGGGTGTCATTCTCTTTTTACAAAATTATATGGGTGCTATTCAAATTCCAGTTTTCTTTTATATTATTAATTATGTCAAGAAATTGGATTGTGCAATTGCCGTAAGGATGAGAAAAAAAATCGGTAAGTATCACACAGTTACTGTAAAATCTATTTCTATATCTATGTATCTATATCTATCTATATAAATTATAAAAGTTAAAACAACTTATAGGATGGTGCAATGTAAGATTTAAAAGCTTATGGTCGAGTGACTTTTAAAATTCTTACCAATCATTATACGACAAATGACGTGTCATTATCGTGTCACATTACACATGAAACTCCAAATTTTATCAGCTATAGAAGTTGAAAAGCCTTTTACATTTTAGATATAGACATATACATTACACAGGGGCGCAAACATAACTTTTAATTAAACAAATTGTCACAATTGAAAGATAAGATGGAAATTAACTTCATCATAGACAAAGATTCGTCACGATTAAATTTTATGCTACCTATACACCTATTTAATTATACCGTTCGATCTTTTTAGTAAATATATGCGACAATTCTAGCTAGTACATTTGCATGGTCCTTTCATCTAGTTTAGTTAATAACGAACACATATGAAGGTGGAGAGAAACTTTATATTTCTATTTTCTTTTTTTAAGGCAAACTTTTTTTGCAGAGGCTTGACTCAAAATATGAGTGATATTGTTCAAGAGTGAGGATATAGGAAAAATTATAGCAGTAAAAGATAATTGAAGAAAATGAATTTTATTCTCGTATTTATAGGAAATTTGGTACATTGAACTTGAAAAATGACGCGTATCTCAAGACTAACACAAGCATAAGGTAAATACTAACTCGTGACATTTTGTTTTAATATTTTAGTTTTCTATTTTTTGAGGCAAAGCAATTACTTTGGTTTTGGCAAGAAGCAATTAGTTTTTTTACCGCATGCTCCACTCGGCATAATTACCCAAAAAAAAAAATGGGGCAGTGGTGCTGGCATGAGTATGTAAAAAAAGAAGAAGTTAATTCGACATAAAAAAATGCTAATTTGTCGGAAATTTTGTTCATATATTTTTTTATCTTAATAATCATTTGTCAAAGATAGAATTTTTGAGGCTATTAGAAAAAAGGTAATATGACATCTCGTCATTATATTTACCGACTTTTATATATTATAATCGATTATTACATGTGTTAATTTCTTACATTTCAATCTAGAAATTTCAATTGGCTTGGACATTATTATCAAACTAATAGCGCATTGGATAGAAGGTAAATGAATGGAAATTGAGGGGAGGAGAGAAAAATTTGCATAGAAATTTTTTTATACGAAGTCCCCATCCCCTTCTCCATTTGCCTCCATCCAAACAAAAGGAAATATCTTGTATATGATTCAATGTAAAACCTGCTGGTACTTGTTTTTTTTGAAAAATTACAACGTACAACATAAGGCTGACCATCACAAAAAAGCCCAATGCCCAAGTCCAAACCTGGCTGGAAATGATACAAAAACCAAATCCATCATGCAGTTTGTGTTGCTCCAGCGAGTTCCAGGCTCCTAAGTGGCTTTCGGGGAGACGCTTCCGAGCAACAAGAGGAAGCCAGAGCTTACTAGAGCTGACTGAGGTGCACATCAAGCGACGTTGCAGCACGATGCAGCAACATGGCAAAGGAGGTCCTGAGCCACTGACCAGCTCTATGTCACACTCTTCACCATCTTCGTCGATTTCTTATTTGTTCCTCGAGTCCTTCGAGAGTGTCTCGAGGTTTTAAATGCGAGGCATGTCTCCAGACAATTGATGTATGATCAATATCATGAAATAAAATACACTGAATCTGACATTTAACCAAGAAAAAAAGAAAGAGGCTCGTTTTAGAGATGGCATCTAGGAGGGCTTGAGACGGCTATATCGATCCTATACCCATACCTGTTAAAAAAAAGAAGTCAATCCTAAACTCTTCTCAAACCCACATTAAGGTTTTAAAAGAAAATTCTCAAACCCATCCCACTAATTTAACGAAAACTCATTGGGATCTCATTTTTCGCCCGTTAATAAGTTTGCGAGAAAAGTTTATATGAACTTATCATAACATCTGATTTATAAAAAATGGTTTGATATAACAAAAAGTATTCAAATATAAATAAATAAATTATAGAAAAATAATTATACAAAATAAAATAAACCACAACACTTATAAATTCATAACATGTTCGAAAAAACGAATCGTAACAGTTATAAATTCATAATATGTTCAAAAATAATAAATCGCAGCCCTTTCAAGTTTGTAACACTAAACAAGTACTACAAATACTAGAAATTGAAATTATAATAAGGGGAAACAAAAGAAAATAATAAATGTAATTTTGTAAATATTAGTAATATGGAGGGTAATTTAATAAATTTATGCTTAACGGGGTTTGGGAGGGGTTTTAAGGTAAAATCATAAACCCATCTCAAGCTCTACATGGTTTTACTTTCCTAAACCATTCTCATGATCTAACGGGTAAAACATGTTAAGCACCCATACGAATTTGTGATGGGTGAAATACCCGTTATATAGACCCGTTGCCATCCCTACTCGTTTTTGGAATTGGCTTGTTTCAAATGTTCGGGAGGGCTCATGACTTGTGTGTAAATGATTAGCCATAGCCAGAGGCAATATGATCATTGCACGTTTAGTACAGTTACTCCAAGTAAAAGCAAGATTGAATTCGAAAATGGTGAGCGAAATGAAAATAGAATAACAAATTCCCCGATAATATTATTTGCCTCGACGGTGAAATAACACTGGTACAAATGACAAGTATAATCTCATCTAATTTTCTCGATTCAAGTTTATGAAGAATCTAAATTATGTTTTCATATCACGAGCGTAAGTAAGTCGAGCTTACTCACGAACTACCCAAGAAATGGCTCGATAGATTTTTGGTTAAGTTCGGCCAAGTTGAGCTCCATAAATTTTTGGTTAAGCCTGCTCTGGTCGTACAACTATCGTTTAACGGAATGCTCCAAAAATTTCAGATCCTACGGTCTCAGACAATTTACGAGGAACTTTCTCAGATTGGATTGGTTGGATTGGGGTTGGGAGTACGTTCCTCCTCCTTTATATGCAGACAAACAAAACAAATAATGCCGATACAATAAATAAATAATATAATACTAATACAATTATTAATTGAAAAGGAAAAGGAAAAGGAAAAGGAAAAAAATCGTGAATCGTGATCCAACATATGTGCCTCATATAGAAGAGGAGGGAAGGGCTGTTTCTTCCTCTTCCTCAATAGCAATCGAACACCGTACGCACACGGATCGAGCTCACGCGTCGCTCGATCGGACTGCTGCTCTAGAATCTAGATTCGCGCTCCCTCCCCTTCGGATCCCCAGTCTCCCCCCCGTCCAAGCGAAGATGAACAACGCCGATGTGTCGAAGCAGATCCAGCAGATGGTCCGGTTCATCCGGCAGGAAGCCGAGGAGAAGGCCAACGAGATCTCCGTCTCAGCCGAAGAGGTTCGCCCTCTCTCTCTCTCTCTCTCTCTATGACTCTCCCGCTCGATTAGTCTTGAATAATTGCTTCTGCCTCTTGATGGTGTCGGATTTTACCGGTAATTCGACCGGATTTGCCCAATTTTTTTTTATCAGTGGGATGCTGATCGGGGCAGTTTTGATGAGTAATGATTTGATATGCTGTGGACGTGGCCACTTGTCTTATCTGCTGATCGGTGGAACCTCCTGGCAGCCTAGAGTTCATATAGTTCCACGATTTTACTGAACTTTTCTATACTTTCTGCCGATAATCCGATATTTTTGGAGTGATTAACCCTCGGATTGAGTTCTGGGGAGCAATCTCCTATTGTGGAGTGGTTTATTTATATTTGATTGGTTATGCAATGATTCAGTTAGGTGCATGTCATGCACCGTGGACATCTAACTTCTCTCTGGTGGTAGTCATTGAATAGTGCGATTGGATCGGTTGTGGTTGCAGGAGTTCAACATCGAGAAGTTGCAGCTAGTTGAGGCGGAGAAGAAGAAGATCAGACAAGAGTATGAGCGCAAAGAGAAGCAAGTGGAAGTTCGGAAAAAGATGTAAGAATTTGATTTTTTGATTGATCCTTCTTGTTTTATACCGAATTCTTCTTTGTTTCCCTGCTTTTCTAATATCCCAGTGTTGATACTATTTCTCAGTATATTGAATATGTACCTTGTTTCTGAATTGTGTGTCGTTTCAATAACTTTAAATTTAAAGTATTCTGCGTTCTTTATCCTTTGCCAACGCAGTTGCACATTTGAGTGGTAATGAGTTTACTCAGAGGATGTTTTACTAAAGAGGATTAATAATGGTGACTGAGTGAAGTAGCAACTGTTGCTTTGGGAGACCAATAATTTAGACTGTGTCCGGAAGTTGCTTGATGTTTCAATTTTCAATGGAATCAGATGTTGTGTATAAGGGTGTTTGTAGACCTGGTAAAAAGCGCAGGAAGGTGTTTTCCAGAATGTTCATTTAGTTTGACATTGGAAGATAAAATAATTATTGAATGGATTTGAAGGTCAGGATCATTGCAAATTTTTTTTATGTTTACGCTCTCATGGAGTAACCTTATTTTCATGATTTAGGAAAACATGTTCATTCTTTTCTTCAAATTTTATTACTCTACTGGAGATCATGGCCATGACCAAGCACCATAAATTGGTATCCAATCCAGCAAGATTGAGGCTTGCTTACTATTCATTTCTTGGGTTCTGGCAGTGAGTACTCCATGCAGCTGAATGCTTCTCGCATTAAAGTTCTTCAAGCTCAAGATGATGTGGTAAATTCCATGAAAGAAGCAGCAGCTAAGGACCTTCTGAATGTTAGCCGTGATCACCGTGTGTATAAGAAACTTTTGAAGGATCTCATTGTTCAGGTTGGTCTACGTTGAAATCATGTGCATTTCCTGTTCATTCAGTTTGATTGACTTTTGCCTGTAGTCATGAGAGTATCCACTTTTCCTTTCTTTACATGTGATGAATAAGCTCTCAAATTCTCTCACCCCAAACTTGAGAGTTTTAAGATCTCTCTTCCTTTTTATGCTTAGTTGCTCAACAGCCCTTTTGTTACAGAGTTTGCTGAGATTGAAAGAGCCTTCTGTATTACTTCGCTGTCGGAAGGATGATGCGCATCTGGTGGAATCTGTGTTGGATTCAGCAAAGGAGGAGTATGCACAAAAGGCAAATGTTCATCCACCAGATGTTATAGTTGACCATCATGTGTACCTTCCTCCACCTCCTTCTCACCATAATGCCCATGGTTCTTTCTGGTAATTTTTTTTTCTGCAATTTCTTTATGATACCTGATTGATGCGCATTTTCATGATATAGTATTTCATGAGTAATTGTTCCAAGGATTTGCTGATAATGTTCTTTGTTCCCCCTTACCCTATTTCCCCCAGCGCTGGTGGAGTTGTTTTGGCTTCCCGAGATGGGAAAATTGTATGTGAAAACACCCTAGATGCGCGCCTGGAGGTTGTATTCCGTAAGAAGCTTCCCGAGGTATGTTTTGAATCTTTTTAGTCTCTTCGACACTTGAGCTTGATGAGTAGTTATATTTTGGATTGTGACAATACTTAAGCTTGATCCTGGCTTGTTTTGACTATATCACATACAAAAGATATCATGTTCAAATTTCACTTGATGAAAAAGACTGTTTTGGGTTTATTTTTATTTTTTTATTAGTGAAGTCTGAGCTTTTCTGGTTGCATCCGTGGCAATTAACTTTCATAATGGGCTTTTACATTTAGAAATCTAGAATTAGTGGGGAAATAATGGCAATTGGGGTTTCTGAACCTTGCCTATAACATTGTCCATTTATCATGAAGAAATGATAGGAGGAGAGAGGGATGCTTAGAACTTTATCTTATCCTTCTACCTTTCAGCATGGATATCATTCGTGCAGGTGCTTGTTGAGTGTCTAAGAATGTCCATGAACCTTTATAGATAAGCCTTTAATTGCGTTTTAGTTCAAGAGTTCAGACTCGGTCAATTTCTCATGTTGCATTGTACTATAATCTTATCATCGATTGTCCAAGATCCCATATCAGACATTATGTTACTGCTAAATGACTAGCTCCTCTAACAATGACATGAATCTTTTTGGCATTCCAAAAGGCTTGCTACAGAACTCAGTGATAGTCTTAATTGTAAATTACAGAACGAAGTCATGAACTGGCAGTCTTGGATGATGCTGATGTCCTTGTCATGTGCTTGATTTAGGCTTTCCTGAGACATTCATATCCATATATGTTTGTTATTAAACTTTGCTCAAGCTTTTCCAAGATTTATGTCTGGAGAGTTTTGCCAGTAATTAAAAGTTTTCTGCGGTTTTGAAGTTTCTGTCAATTTTTAGAATGGCTTTCAAAAGTCAAGCAAGGGATGAGCGTTAGCATGGGAAGGGCATTGGTAGTGTAAGCTATGGGATAGTCTAGAGCATTGGGCTGGTACGTTGCCCTTAGCCAGATGCTTTCGTGGGCAGTGTGACCGGTGATGACATGAGTAGGCTTTGTTTAACTATGTTAAGTGGATTTGAACATGATTGGGTGGGCATTCTCTTCTTGGCATGTATTGGGCCTCAGCCCAAATCTGGGGTATAGAAGATGCTGAGGAATGAGCCGCATATATCTGAGGCTTTGTTGGAATTGGCCTTTTGGATTCTCTTGAATATTAAATGAAGCCAATTGCCCCACCAAATTGTCATTATTGAGGGTGCCGACTGATGATTGCTCTTCACTGGTGTGATAGTTGTCGGTTCCCGTTCTTAGCTTTCTTACTTGGGTCCTAAAACACGTGTAAATTTCTCTTCAGTGGCTTAGCTTGCAGGCGTTTCCTTGAATGCTACTGTCCAGATAACAAATATTTGAATCTGATATATAGCTCATCTATAATGGACGTGGAATGTTTCTCATTTTGGTATAATAGCGTCAAAAGACTATATTGTTTTTTTGCTCGTGTTCATCTTCTCTTCTTCACTATACAAACGGGTGGTTGATAAAATTGACTGCTCGTGGGTCCAAAACCATTTTTTCTGTTCCCATTAGTGTAATCATGTTCAATGGCTGACCGACATGATTCAATGATTGAATCTGTCTACTTCAATCGGTTTTCACCTTTATCTTTTCCTTTACTTCACTGCCAAACGAGAGCAATCGCTCTGATTGTTTCTTCACATGCGCCAAATATTGTGAGATTGCTGGGACGGTGTTTTGAGGTTTGACAGATTTTTGCTTCTTTTGCAGATCCGCAAGTGGCTCTTTGGTCAGGTTGCTGCGTGATTTGTTGGACTGTGTTGGTTTCTGTCATCCGAATGTTATTATTTTTTTTTTCGAGCTTAGGGATTGGAATACACCGCCATATTTTGCAGTACTACTGTTATCTTCGAACATGTTCCTTGCTGTTGTCATGTGATGTGTATGGAATTGGAGGCGGGGTGAACACATTCTTCTTGTCATTCGTATGATTATTGTTTATTTAATAAAATCCAGCAGCTGGTTATTATGAGAATAGGACTGTCTTCCATTTCTGCAATCCGCGATATTCTCTACTTTCAGCAGACAGAGAGAATCGGGACAGATGGAAAAGAGGATGCTGAGCGACAAGACGGGGATGGAAACAGTATATATGTATCGACGTCTTCTTTTTTGTGATGACTTGTCTTGTTCTGCCATCGCATCTAAATTATTTTAGCGACAACTTTCTTATCATGGAATAAACAGTGAACTCTTTTTCTTTTTTTCTTTTCTCCGACGTAATCGTACAAATTAAGACCACAACAATTGGCACGTTTCTAATTGAGAAATGACAATTAAATTAGGTAACAAAGCTCGGTCATAACTACCTGTAAGACCTTTTTGATCACCGAATAAAACGCTGAACTCTTGTTTTTCCTCCTGTGCCGATGTCAAGTTGATACAGAGTCGAGATCAAAATCGGCAGTTTTTCCTAGTCGATAAACGATAATTGAATCAAAGTACAAGGGTCGGTATGAACTAATAAATTTTTTTATAGAATCTCGTGTATGGGCTATTATTGTTATATTTGAATTTTCAGAATAGATTACTCATCCCCATAACTGAGGGCAATGCTATAACTATGTTTTTGTTGTGTTTTTTTTTTTTCACGACTAATTCAGTTCAAGTCGGGTAACTTACTAGGGATAAAGCTCTTACAGTATAAATTTTCTCCATTAATAAAAATCGAACTCAATACCTTATTTAAGGAGTAAGTATCGAACCATTTGAATTTTGAAGTAACCTGCCTCCATATAAATATGCTCTTTTATATATCGTTCCATCTATATATATATATTATACACATAATATATTACTTCTTCCAGTCTTACTCATAACCAAAATAAAGAGCAACCCGATAAAAATGTTTTTTTTTTTAATTTCATTTTTGTCACAAGATTAGCCAAATAAGCCTAATGGTGACACAGCAATGCAGAGAGGAAAGAGGCGTACAAGTCCGACGGTATGATGGCTGCCGGTCGAGAGCGAGCTCTATCTATCACACTGGACCTCTCAAATTTTCTTTTATCTTTTGTCCAAAAAAATTTAAAAATTTTATGACTATTAAGAGTGAACGTGGCTAACAAAGAGTATCTAATGTATAAAAATGACTCGTTCTTGGTGGAACTTGGGGCTTGTAGTACGATAGGGAGCTTCCTTGGTTCCCGGAACCCTTCTGCCCTCCCAAGAACCGGACGAGCCTCCTGTGTGTTTAGTAGGAGATCCATGCCCTAACGGTTCTTCGGAATGTACCTCCCTGGAACTGTAGAATTTTTTCAAAAGGATTAGCATGGCTCTTTCGGTTAATTGATCTTTTCGTCCCATGGCAAGGTCGGAGCCTTACCAAGAACCACCACAAAATTCTGGTGTTGTGTGTGGTTTACCAGTTCTATCTGCTACCAGTTACAGTCTACCCGATAAAAGTAGGTTGTTGGAGGGTTTCTTCCATGGAAAAGGGAAGTTTTCGGTTCCGACTTTCAAGGATAATGAACCGATTCGAAAAGATAGGTTTCTATTTCCGTTCCAATGCTTTCAATAATAGTAGAATTATTTGTATCTCTTTGCAGATTATTCGATGCATGATGAAAGTTTAGGTTCTAGTTCCCTTCAGATGTGGATGTCTCGGGTACGTATTGAGGGCGTGAACAAAGAGATATTAAAGAGCCCAATTATGAGGAGGAACCAACATTAAAAAAGTATCATTAAAGGTTTAAAAAATAATGCGCATATATAAATATTTATATATATATATATGCACATATTTTAAGGTAACATCGAAAGTTAGGTTGGACGTGTTGAAGAACCAAAACCTTCGTTGAAAATGCATCTCCAGCTTCGTTTTCATCTTTTTTTTTTAAAAACCTATTTGTAGTTAATTATTAAAACTACCGTCTTAATAAGCTTTAAACAATTTGTGAAATCATACATGAGTTTCAGTCAGGTATCATTTTTGATTGTATACATTCTTTTTTGCCATATTATTGAAATTTGTGGTATTTGTTACACAGTCCGGATACTAAGAGTATTTTATGGAATATTCGAACTCGCTCATACTTAATTAATAAAATTAAGTGAATCTAATAATTACAAGGATGCACGTTCAATTCGATCGAAACTCATCATAAAATTCATTCGTTCACATCTCCGGTCAACTGCATGCATATGGAATGATCAGATTTCTTTTATAGAGTGATGGAATCAAGATGTATAATCATTATCATTGTGAAATAATTTTCCTTTGTAGCCACCAATTCTAGAATATTCATGGGTGTGGGTCTTTTAAATAAACTAGCGCAAAGGGTCCGCGCGTGCAGCAGGGCTAAATTTTTTCATCAATAATATGGTAATTGTAATTTATGCAATACTCGATATAACACATAACTTCAATATATATTAATAGAATAATAATAATTCATAATTGTTAATACAATTTTAGATTTCTTACAAGGTATATTTATTAATGTATTTAAAAGTTAATATCTCTTTATATTTTGGTTAGATAATTAGAAAGCCATTGTTTTATTTTAATAGGTCATTTTGCTCAATCGATATTCATTAGGATTGAAATATAAGAAAGAATTTATCTGATATCTTTAATTAAAAAATCATTATGATATTTTAGGATTTATTATATAGCCAGAAAAGTGTTCTAGAAAAATTTTAAATTATACCATAATTACAATATGATTAGCAACTGAAATTCATGATGAGAAATAGAAAGAAAAATATGATTATAAAAGAAAATTTATGAGTGCTCAAAGAAAAATTTAGAACTCATTATAGAATATTTTATCAAAGAATAAAACTTTACAACTAATCGGGGGAATCTTTCAACAATTATTTCATACATATGAAAGTGAAAGTACCAATAATGGAATAGGTAAGAAATTTAAAAAAGTCGAGTATATTGAATAAAAAAAAGCATAAGTAAAAGATTTTAGGAGGAAATTTTTTCAATACGTTGAATTACTATGTTCTAATTGTGAAAAAATTTTAAGAAACAATTACTACAAGAAAGACTCTTATTAGAGACAAATAATGAGTGTCAATTATAACATTAGTCTCTAAAATTCTCATTTTGAGACAAATAAAATATATGTTTCTTATGCGAATTTTATTTGCCTCTAAAAATACCCAAAATTAATACTTTACTAAATTACAAATCTTTATTACAATTATTAGCAACAAATAAGTCTTTTGCCTCAAAAGAATAACTTTTAGAAACATATTAGTAGAGGTATATACAAAATTTGTTACTAAATATTTTTTTTAGAAAGGAAAAGGCTTAATTGCTTCTAAGTCTAACCTTATTTGCCCGTAATATATTCCTTTAGAGATAAAATAAAATCGTCTCTAAATCTAATTCTCATTTGCCTCCAACTTACGAAATTTTACCTACAGAGCAATAGATAAAACGTTGAAAGTTTGATGGATTACTTTTACCTAAACATAATTAATTTATTCAATATGAATTAGAGGATATTCAAATAACTCTCAACATAAGTAGAAAATATATTTTATTTATTTATAGATGTAAATTACATTATGCAGATTTTGACTTAAATAAACTAGAATTCTTTTTGCGTATTCTACTTCATCTATTGTGTTTATATATGATAAAATACATAAATATTTGAATAATTTAAAAATTTTCAACTTACCAATCGAGAAGTTAACAATATATATATGCACAATGTTTGATTTCATATTATATACATATCAATTATTTTCTAAATTTTAAATAATTATATAAATAAATTTTTTACATATTTATTGAGGCTTGACAAAAAAATTAAATATAAATTAATTGTAACTCAATTCAAAGATGCATTGATGGTGAAATGGTAAAGACCCCAGGCTAAAAATACTAAGCGAGAGGTCAATGGTTGAGTCGGGTTCAAGGCACAATATAAAGATATGACAGAGATAATAATCAAATGTAATTATCATTATTTATTTTGAAAAAAAACTTTATAGACACAATTGTCCTAAATATTAAATTTAGTAATAAAATTTGTAGCCTGCTTATTAGAGGCAAATTTAATTAACACTATCAGTACTAATTAGTGACTTTTATTAATTGTTGTCAATTTGCCTCTATAGATCTAAAACGACACAGGTAAATGAGGCAATCTACTCTTTTGTCTCTAATATTTTTAGAGGCAAATAAATGACTTTTGGAAGCAAATATCATTGCTTCTAAAAGGAATTTTTCTTGTAATGAGTTAAAAAAAAATTATGCTACAATGTGACCGTCTAAGATGACTCTATCCTAAAACTAATTTTAATTCATTATAATATAGATATATAATGAATTATAGGGTCGTGGGTCGATAATATCTCTCAATTTTCTTTCTAAGCCAATATAAAAGACCCCTTAAATAGGGGAATTATAAGGTCTTCTAATATATATATGTATATGTATGTATGTATGTATTCAGATTTTACCTAATTTTCCAATATTTGGTTATCTTTTTTCATATATAATATTACAAAAATGTTAAATTATGCTAAATTGTATGCCTATTATATCCTTTTAAAACTTATATATAATAAATAGTCCTTGAATGTTGATCAAGAGAATAATAGAAGAATAAATAGGAGGACCAAATAAACAGTATTATTATGTAATTATGATTTAGATATCATGTTTCTAAGATCAAGAAAATATCGTCGTCTGCAACCACTTTTTTTCGGGTCTTGGATGTGCCCTTAATAGCACGAGTATATTCTGTTCTCTAAATATGAATGGGTGAAAATATACTAAAAGAAGCAATCGAATATTTCATAAGTAGCAAAACCAATCACGAAAAAAGTGTAAAATGTTTCTTGAAATCATTCAAGAGAATATTCCTTATTGGGTCCCTATAATTCGATGTGGCTGAATTTATCTATCTCGTGGGTTTACGGGGGTGGTCACGAGAGCCATGAGAATAGTCGGTGATCATAACTAAGTCATCCCTCATTATTAAAAAAAGAAAAATATGTACAAAAATTTTAAAATTTTTTAAAAAGCTGAAGATTGAAAATAAAAGGGGAGAGGGTGGGGGAAGAGTGTATGAAAACTCCTCCAATTCGCTACCGCATTTGGACGGAAAAAGAAAAATATGTATTAAAAAAAAAAGAAGGCTGAAGATAGAAAAAAGAGAGGAAGAAGGGGTGGGGAAGGAGTGTAAGAAAACTCCCCCAACTCGCTACAGCCTTTGGACGGGCGGGGATTTATGTATAGTTAGAGTATGTATGTGTGTATATGTACATATATAATAAAGTATAATAAAATAAAATAAAATTCTAATTTGTGGGAAAAAGTATAAAATTGAATGACCATATTGGCACACTCGTCTTCTGGATATCGATTGTACTCCTGATGAATGAGACTTCTGCCATTTGGGACCATAAGAATGGGCGACGATGATGCATATATATATATATATATATATATATTCATTACAAGGACAGTGAATCTAATATAATCAAATAGAAATTTTACTAGTTAATAAATGAACACAGATAATTTCATAGATTATATGAAATTTAAAATTTATTAATTATCAAGTGAGTACATATGTCACTGTATTACACTTTTTTTTCTTATTGACTATGCATATTTAATGAGTCCATATGTAACATATCTACATCCATATATTATAATTATAAATTTGACCGACAACTCTTATAATGCACTCAGAGTTTTCATGTCATACGGACTGATTCCACTGGAGCCAATTGTTTTGTTTTATTATTATTATTATTATTATTTTTTGCCTACGTCAACTGATTCATATCTATTGACTGAAATTATTTTTAGGAAAGGAAATCATTAAAAAAAAAGGCATGTGGCTGGCCAGCAGCCAACGTTATCGCTTCCATTGCCCTTGCCATCAGGGGGACTATATACAGTGGCTTTTGCTAGTCCGATCTACGACATTGAAAATCAAAGGCTATCTAGGAAAGGGACCACTAGATTATAAATGCATTTGGCTATATCAATTAAATATATTCAGCCGCTGTCAATATATATATATATATATATAGATGCACATGTGGCATTAATGGTGGTTGCGGAAACTGTATGCCTTCTACAAATTTCTAATTTCCAATCTCTTGTTTCACGTCTCCCGATACCTTTTCACCCTTATTAAACACAGAATTAGGTAAGACTCTTTTGCAGATTTCTCTGAAGAGAAACTAGGAAGCAAAATCAGGGTAAGTCGATACGCCATCTAGGATATCACTCTAGTAAAATATATCAAGGATAACTCGTAGTTCCGTATTCATCAAGCTGTCACTGATTATGTGCACTTGTGCATATAGCTAACCGAGTCCTTGGCCTGGGGGATCGAGAATGCAGATATGATAATATCCATAATAGTAGTATATATCCATATATTAAATCCGTCAATATATAAATATATATTAAATGATTAAGAAAAGGTATTCATTACCAATAAAGCATAAGCGTTTATTTCAAGCATTTCGACGTCTATTCCTCTTAAATAAGGTTATGAGTTTGAGTCTTATGAATGAATAAAATATTTGATTGGGAGAGTTTTACCCTAGTGAGCTAACCAGTCTTAGACTAAATTAGTCGGGGGACCGTTGAATTTTTGGATATCAGGTTACGTAACACTAGAAAAAGAAAAGGTACTCCTGCTGTGGACTACAGTTGCATCCAAGCTGGAAGAGTTTGTTATTCCATATTATGTGTTGCAGAGTTTATGCTCTTTAATCTGCAGGAGTGACTGGGGTGGTTAAAAGCTTACGAAGTAGGGAACCAGGAAATGTTTCATGTCAGACATAAGGCACACGTTCAGGCCGCTCGATTAATGTTGGTTCGTCACAGTTCTAGGGGTCACCAGCTTCGTTGCCTGGTATCGTGTTTATATGTATCTTATGTATGTTGACCATATTTATGCTCGTAGGAGCTTTTCTATTATTTTTATTTTCTATTATATGGGTAAGGAAATGAACTGATAAATAAATAGGCACAATGAATTTCACTGACGAGAACGAAACCTGAAACCTTTTGATTTTTTTAAGTAAAAGCTTTCGTCGTTGCACTGTATAATCCATTATCTAGATGGAGCTTTGATATAATAACTAGCTAGGAAATGGAAAAAAAACTAACCGTCAGCCGGGATAAAGGCCAGGCCAGTGACGTGTTTGGTACATTTACGACTCTAATTGACTGACAACTGAGAAGCCATTGCCCTTGGAATGGAGCCTTTAATTATAGAGTTGGCGGAGGAAACATTTCCCTATGTAGATATTAAGATGTTTCCAACAGTCCACCAGACCACCGCCATTAGAAATCTTCCAAGAAAAAATAAAACAAGGAACCAGCAACCTGTTTGCGCGGAGAATTTCAAGGAAATGATCCGGAGGAATAGCGTTATTCTTTGGCATAACATAGTATGGTTCTTATGACGATTCATTAAAGTCTAATGTCTCAATGCACATAATGAAGATTGAAGTGACAGCCATCCTTTGTTACTACAACATATGCTGTATAACTTTATAAATATATGATTCTTCTTATAATATCTGTAGATTAATAGCTAGTATTGGACTTGGGGTACTAAGAAAAAATAAATAAATAATTTAAGAAAAATCTATAATGTATAAAATGGGAAAACCAAACCATATAATGCCATGATCTGCTCTTCTTTATCTCTGCTCGGTTCTGTCCTATGCTCTTCATTACTGTTGTGTTCACTACCCAACTCTTTCAACTTTGAGAGAAACAAGCTTCAGTCTTGACCAACAATCTCTGCTCTGTATGGGATAAGTTCTGTAAGTTGGATTCATCTTCTTCAATCTTTTATTTATCACTCTTCAATGGCTTTTACTTGTGTTTGTACTCCAAGCTCCTTGCTCTTCACGTAACAGTCGAGGTCCATTAGCTAACTTACATTCTTTCACATGCCGTTTCTAGTGGACGTAAGTCACGTAACCATGGAGGCCTTCTGGACTCTGTTCTGCAATGCTGCTAAATGTTCGGGTGACAATGCCAAGAACGGGTGTGGCTTGGTCATCAACCCATATTCTTGCATCAACCAAATTCTGGTCATTTCAATTGATGCCTTGCTTCTGTTAGTTTTCCTGGTCATCTTGATATGCAAATCATGCTCCTCGAAAAAATCCATAGCTCCGTCCCAGTCAGCTCATTCTAGCCCCTTACGGATTGCTGCCGCCAGTTTCAATGGGCTGCTGAGTTTGGGCTATTTCAGTTTTGGGATTTGGATTATCTATGAGAAGACAAAAACGGAGCAGACTGTTCTTCCCCTACACGAATGGCTAACGGTCCTCTTCCATGGGCTCGGTTGGTTGCTACTAAGCTTGACCGTTAGCATTAGAAAGCTATACTTTCCATTCGTGGGTTTAACCAGATTTTACGCTGTTATCGGCTCGTTGTTCGCCGGATTTCTTTTCATTTCATGCGTCTGGGAAGTACTGGTGAAGAAGTTGGTCACTGTGGGATTAATCTTGGACATATTGTCCCTTCCGGGGGCAATTCTATTGCTATTGTGCGTGCTCGAGAGACAAGATCACGGGGACTCCAATGGAGCCCTTTACGAGCCTCTCCAAGGAAGGGAGCCTGAAGAAACTGTCGAACTAAAGGATGACATTACCCCTTTCGCTTATGCAGGACTTCCAAGCAAACTGACATTTTGGTGGTTAAATCCTCTTATGAAGAAGGGGAAGCACAAGATTCTCCAGGAGGATGATATCCCACTTCTAAGGAGAGAGGATCGAGCCGAGACTTGCTACTCAAGATTTATGGAACGAATTCAGAAAAACAAGAAGGACGGATCGAGCGATGCCTCCTCGATGCTGTGGGCAATAGTTTATGTAGAGAGGAAGGGTATTCTGGCCTCGGGAATTCTCGCATTGATCAAGGTTTTGGCCCTGGCAACAGGTCCACTGTTCCTCAGTACTTTCGTCAAGTTGGTCCTGGGCGAGCAGGCCTTTGAGTATGAGGGCTACGCCCTAACCGCAGGTTTGTTCTTAGTAAAGTGCTTGGAGTCTTTCTCTGAAAGACAATGGTACTTTCAGACCCAACTCATTGGGCTTCGGGTCCGGTCCTTCCTATCAGCTGCAATCTGTGGGAAGCAATTGAAGATCTCAAATGCTGCTAAGATTACTCATTCTCCGGGTGAGATCGTGACTCTCGTTACATCAGATGCCTATAGGATTGGTGAGTTCCCATATTGGTTCCACCAAATATGGTCCACGAGCCTCCAACTGTGCCTCGCACTTGCCATAGTCTATTATGCCGTGGGATTGGCGACTTTGGCTGCTTTGGTCGTAATAATTCTATTGGTGGTTGGGAGTTCTCCTTTGGCGAAATTGCAGCACAAGTACCAAAAGAAACTCATGGAAGCACAAAGTCGGAGGGTAAAGGCCACCACGGAGGCGCTCGCCAACATGAAGGTGTTGAAGCTGTATGCCTGGGAGACACATTTTAAGGATGTGGTGGAAAAGCTGAGGAAGGAAGAGTCAGAGTGGATTGACAAAGTATTAGCCCAGAAAGGCTACTACTTGGTCCTCTTCTGGTCGTCCCCGATCCTCGTCCCGGCAGTCACATTCTGGGTCTGCTACTTGTTGGGTATCTCTCTGAATGCAGGCAATGTGTTCACATTCCTCGCTAGTCTTCGGATAGTTCAGGAGCCAGTTAGGCTGATCCCTGATGTGGTTGGGGCCTTCATTCAGGCTAAGGTTTCCTTCTATCGGATTGTGAACTTTCTTGAGACTCCGGAGTTGCAGAATAAGAATGTGAAGCAAAAGAAGCGTGAATGGGGATTGGATGAGGCGGCGGTTATTGTGGACGCAACCGAGATATCATGGGACTCGAACCTGAGCTCAGTGAAAGCAACTCTGAGGAATGTTAATTTGACAGTTAAGCCTGCAGAAAAGGTTGCTATATGTGGAGAAGTTGGATCAGGGAAATCAACTCTTCTGGCGACCATTCTCGGAGAAGTAGCATATGTCAATGGAACAGTAAGTCCTAGCACATAATATTCCTTGTTCAAACTCTTATTTTCATTCTCGTAAGAGGCACAAAAATGAAGCTAACGAGTGCCTATAGAACTTTAGAAATGTCTTATCTTGTATGACAGGTTCAGGTCCATGGAAGGATGGCGTACGTCTCGCAAACAGCATGGATACAGACAGGAACTATTCAAGAAAACATCCTCTTCGGGTCACCTATGGAATCTGCTAGATACCTGGAGACAATTCGGAGGTGCGCCCTAGAGAAAGATCTTGAAATGCTTCCGTTTGGCGATCTGACAGTTATCGGAGAGCGAGGTGTGAATCTGAGTGGCGGGCAAAAGCAGAGGATCCAGCTCGCCCGAGCCCTTTATCAGGATGCTGACGTTTTTCTTTTGGATGATCCATTCAGTGCTGTAGATGCCCACACAGCGACAAGCTTATTCAATGTGCGGATTCTTGTCTTTTAGTTATGTTTATAAAAACAGTTGGACCATGCATGGTTTGTAGTTGGACTGCAAAGAGAATGGAGTCGGATCTTTGTATAAAGGGTCCCAATTTACATGGCGATTCCATCCATAACCATGTCCAATCTTTCATAAGTTTTTCTGGAAAGAGCTAAATTAATGTTTGGTTTTGTTTCTGATGCTGCCAGGAATATGTTATGGAAGCATTGTCCGGAAAGACAGTTTTGCTTGTTACTCATCAAGTTGACTTCCTCCCAGCTTTTAATTCCATCCTGGTCAGTAATTTCCCATGCAATCTGCTGTCCTTAACCTGTTTATCTTATTGTTGAGTGGGAATTTTGATCTTCTAATCGATTGATTTACCGTTCTTTCCGTCCTTGTTGGTTGCAGCTAATGTCCTCTGGGGAAATCTTAAGAACCGGTAGTTATGATCATTTGATGGCTTTGTCCCCAGAGTTTCAGGATCTCGTCAATGCACACAACACAACCGCTGGTTCCAATCAGCAAATTGAGGGCCCCCTCTCTAGGAAAGAACGATACAGCAAGGAAGAGATCGAGAAAATCGAAGTGAAGGAAAGCTTTGAAGCCTCTTCAGGGGACCAGTTGATTAAGGAAGAAGAACGGGAGGTTGGAGACACCGGCCTTAAGCCTTACATACAATACCTTAAACATGACAAAGGCTTCTTGTACTTCACCATTTCAATGCTTGCTCATGCCATCTTTATCATTGGGCAATTGGCTCAAAATTATTGGCTGGCATCAATTATTGGGAACTCTAGCGTGAGCAGCGCAGAGCTAAACTCGGTTTACACTGGGATTGGGCTCTTAATAGCGGTCATCCTTTTGTTCCGATCATACATCGTAGTTCGCTTAGGCATCAGTGCATCGGAGTCTATATCGACTCAGTTGCTGCAATCTCTCTTTCGTGCTCCAATGTCGTTTTACGACTCCACACCTCTTGGGAGGATCCTCAGTCGGGTATGAGCTTCAAATTACTTGAGCATATGGTGGTTGTAGTTCAGTTAAATTATAACATTATCGACTTGTTTGAATTGACAGATTATGGGAATTGACTAATAAATATGTGAGGATTCTCTTCATTTGATAGGTATCTGCAGATCTAAATATTATCGACACTGATGTGGCTTTCAGAATGAATATTGCATTTGGGTCGACAATGAACGCGTACTCCAGCTACGTGATACTTATATTTCTTACATGGCCGACTGCTTTCATTGTCATACCTATGATTTATCTTACAATCGTAATACAGGTATTAAATCATCTTGGCACCGCCAAAATTTTCTTTATTCTACAGGCTATGCCAATTTTACCATATTATGATCTTTGTATGCTAGAAATACTATTATGCTTCCTCGAGGGAATTGATGCGGTTGGATGGCACGACAAAGTCCTTCCTAGCGAGCCATGTAGCCGAATCCATTGCCGGTGTGATGACAATAAGGGCTTTCGGGGAGGAAGATCGTTTCTTCTCGAAGAGTTTACGACTCATCGATGCAAATGCAAGTCAAGAGTTCCACACATTCTCTGCAAAGGAATGGCTGGTCCAGCGGCTTGAAATCCTCTGTGCCATCGTCCTCTCATCTTCAGCACTCGCAATCACACTGCTCTACCTCGGATCTTCATACTCGGGTCTGTCTTCTACACCAGCTTATAGGCCTCCGTTCCATTTCCATGTATTGGGTCTTCATAGTACTTCCGACTTGCCTAAGACAATTGTTAAGCTTTTAGATCGGTTGACAAGCTGTAATTCTGTTATTATTTCCATGGCAGGTTTCACTGGGATGGCATTATTGTATGGTCTGTCACTAAATGTGTTCCTGGTGACCGCTGTCCAATTCCAATGCATACTCTCCAGTCTTCTCATTTCGGTTGAAAGAGTAGAGCAGTATATGCACATCAAGAGCGAGGCTCCTGAAGTAATCGAAGGCTATAGGTCCGATTCCAACTGGCCTTCTACCGGCAATTTAAGGATATGTGATTTAAAGGTAGATAACATAAATTCATGTCTGTTCCTATAATGTTATTCCAGTCTAGGAAAAATTCAAACATATGATGTCATGTACTTTTTTTACTGCATTCGTTACTGTGAGCAGGTTCGATATCGGCCTGGGGCCCCATTAGTACTTCGGGGGATAAGTTGCAACATAGAAGGCGGGCACAAGGTTGGTATTGTTGGCAGGACAGGTAGCGGAAAAACTACCCTTATCAGCACACTGTTCCGTTTAGTTGAACCAACGGAGGGCAAGATCATTGTTGATGATCTAGACATCTGCAAAATCGGGCTCCATGACCTCAGGTCACATTTTGGGGTCATACCACAAGATCCAACCCTTTTCGATGGGACAGTGAGGTACAACCTAGACCCGTTAGCGGAGCACACTGATGATGAGATTTGGAAGGTAATGCTTATGTCCTGACTAATGTGTTCTAGTGTAATAATAACAAAACTTGTTTGGATTGCCGATTTTGGCAAAGTTTTCAGAAACATCTTTTCTGTATACAGTTTGAAACTTGCTAGATTTATCGTTATTATTTTGGCTGATTTAGTGAAACATTCCCAAATAACTTAAGTGAGGTCCTCTTTCGTGGACATGAATAGGTTCTTGGCAAATGCCAGCTCCGGGAGGCCGTACAAGAGAAGGACAATGGCCTCAACTCTCTAGGTAGGAAGAACGTATGAGAAAATGAAAATCACAAGAGGTTCAATTTCGTGGTCTGAGTGAATCACTGGCTTCGGTTTAAATGCAGTTGTGCAGGATGGGTCAAACTGGAGTATGGGACAGAGGCAACTGTTCTGCTTGGGACGTGCATTGTTGAAGAGAAGGCGGATACTGGTTCTTGATGAAGCCACAGCATCTATTGACAATGCGACTGATTCAATCCTCCAGAGAACGATTCGAACAGAATTTGCTGACTGTACGGTCATAACAGTAGCCCACAGAGTACCGACCGTTGTGGACTGCACGATGGTTCTCGGCATGAGTGATGGTGACTTTTTCGCTTTAATTTCTTCTTCTTTTGCTCCAAAGACCGAGTGATTCATGAATCTAGATGGATAATGATGGTGACAATTTTTTTTTTCTGAAATTTAACAGGAAAACTGGTGGAGTACGATGAGCCGATGAAGCTGATAAATAAAGAGGGTTCACTGTTTGGGCAGCTTTACAAGGAGTACTGGTTTCGAACTGCGAATGCAAGCAATTACTTGGAGGGTTAGTGGAGACAATCCACCTGTTGGTTTTTGAAAATCAGGAATTTTGGCTAATAAAGCATTGTAATATATATTTAGCGGGAGGCAGTTTAAGGCGTAAAAATAAAGGACAACGGATTGGAGGAATCCCACCAATGCAAGGAACGAACAAATATCAGTTGCTTTTCTCTGGATGGAGTGATTCGGAGTAAGAGGATTTGAAGAGAGTTCTATTCCACTATATCCTACTACTTAAATCACCAGTTCTCGGCTTCCTATTTTATCTGTTGCTGCACTATATACTTAATAGAAATGCAGTTGGGATGTACAATTTTCAGTAGTCTCATAAGGTTGTTGATTTTCTCTGGACGATGATGGCGAGGAAATAGCTTACACTTTACAGATGGAGAGGAAGGGAATTGATAGGGTAAGTTGATTAAACATGATGAAAAACATCTGGGTCATCAGTCAATAGATATTCATGATTCCATGGAAAATCCATCATAGCAGGCTTCAAGGATCGATATGCAATGGTGACTATTCGTGCCATTTTATTAGCTATTATGATTTTTATTTAATTGTATTAGTATGACAAAACTCCCTTGTAACAAAAAAAAAAAAACCTGCTAATCTCTCGAACTAATCAAGGGCAACAGAACAAGTTAAATAGAGTTGATAAGCCATACAAAACTTTAATCCCCTGAGAAGAAAAAAAACAAAGCGGATTGTGCATCCACCACATAGAATCCCGAGGGCAAATTTGTTGGTACCAGTGCAATCTCACGTAACAAACAACCTATACATTCCGCTTGCTCCAGTTGCAATCGGACCGGCCAGGCTATTCCAAGTAAAATGTATGGCCAACACCAGCTCTTTTATGCATAGCACTTCCACGGCCAGAGCTAGGTCTAGCCACTGAAGTTATCCATGGAGGATCTTGCGCTTCGTCAGCTAGACCATTAATAATCCCCTTAGCCCTCGAGTATCCCAGCTTGACTATTTTGCCTTGTTGGAATCTACAATTCCAAGTCTTGCAAATGCATCGATGCAAGGTGTTCTCGCTCGTCATGGTGGAGAATTGATGACTTCTCCAGGAAGTGATAGACCTAGGAGCACTGTGATAGACCTTGGAGTCACTCCTCCTGAGGTATCATGCACTTCAAGAACGAATATCGAGCTTCAACTAGCTCACGAAGGGAATCAGGTGGATTATTAGGGGCAGAACTTTTAGCGAACATATCTCATCTATCTTGCACTCAGGGTTGTGGCTCTAGGTCCACTTGAGGACCAAGATGAGTGACTTCGACCTCAGATCATGCGCTTGGTTAGCAACCAGGGTACCGCTCGGTGTCCCCAGATACTGATATCCATGAGGTGGACTACATATCCTCTGGCTTTTAGTAGTCCGATCAACCTTGACAAGACAAACTTTATATAGAGAAGGGACCTCTAGATTGGCTATATCGAATAAAAATATCCAGCTGCTGTCAATCATTGATTAATATGGCTTAAACACTCCTAATCAAATCGCAACCGTTCATAGGACGAAAATGATAGATCATATGAATTGTAGTAGTGTATGTATATATTTTTTTCCGATTACAATAAAAGATAAATGCCTTATTTGATTTCACAAATCGATTTTAACTTTAGTTTTAACTCTACTCCACTTATTTTCAATTCAACAACACAATCATTATTATTCATTACTTTTTCACCTTTTTTTTTATAATTCAACAACACAATCATTACAACCCAATTAAAATCAAAACTCAACTCTACTTAACTCTAAAACCAAACACACTATTATAGCTAATAAAGTGACACGAATAGTCCCACTAGGTATCGAACCTGTGATTCTAGGTCAACAGGCGAGAGCGTGTACTATTGTGCTACACCTTATTTTTAGTGTATGTATATTTTATTTTCAAGGTTATCATCTTGCAAAAAGATGAAAACAATATAATATGATTTCCTTTAAGATTTCGTTTGGTCCTTAACTTTACATAAAAAGACCTCTTCATTCCCCAAAATATTTCTCTCCTGGTTTATTTTATTAATATATACACATTTATATTTTATGTTTGTTATTTTGTCTATTCACTCGGTACAAATTATAGCATTTCAAGAATATATATATATATATATATATTTCGTTTATAAGGGAAGTTTTTGGGTCTAATATTTGAGAAATAAAAAGTTAAATAAAGATGCATGCATAGTCCTTATGGAGATAATCGAATATAAAACCTTTTAATTTCTAACCGAGGACGTGTATCACAACAGTACACCTTATTATATCTCCGAAAAATTCTATGATACATATATTTGCAATGCATATATGGTATTTACATGTATTTAGTTGCAAAATTTCAAGTAATTACTTATAAATTTATAATTCAAGTAAATTATGTAAAAAGCAAGTAAAATTTACTTGAAATTACGAGTAATTTACTTACATGTATCATACATACATCTTCAATCCTATATATTGTAGATCAACCCTATTTCTCCATTTCAAAGATATTCGTTTACCTAATCAATTGGAAAAGCAAATGTTCGAGGGGGGAAAAAAGGAAAAGCAAATGTCCACATTCATGTAAAAAGAAAAGAAAAAGCAAATGTCCACGTTCATTACCAAAAAAAAAAATGTTCACGTTGTATGCATGGGTGTATTTGTAATCGGTAGGAAATAGGAATCTCAAAAGAGCCTTATGTTCACGTTGTGTATAAGGTTGTTTGTAGACCTGGTAAAAGGCGCAGGAAGGTGTTTTACTGAATGTTCGTTTAGTTTGACATTGGAAGATAAAATAATTATTGAATGGATTTGAAGGTCAGGATCACTGCAAATTTTTTATGTTCACACCCTCACGGAGTAACCTTATTTTCATGATTTAGGAAAACATGTTCATTCTTTTCTTCAAATTTTATTACTCTACTGGAGATCATTGCCATGACCAATCACCATAAAGTGGTATTCAATCCAGCAAGATTGAGGCTTGCTTACTATTCATTTCTTGGGTTCTGGCAGTGAGTATTCCATGCAGCTGAATGCTTCTCGCATTAAAGTTCTTCAAGCTCAAGATGATGGGGTAAATTCCATTAAAGAAGCAGCAGCTAAGGACCTTCTGAATGTTAGTCGTGATCAACATGTGTACAATAAACTTTTGAAGGATCTCATCGTTCAGGTTGGTCTCCTCTGAAATCATGTGCATTTCCTGGTCTTCTGAGCATAGGACATATTTAATTGGCTGTTCATTCAGTTAGATTGACTTTTGCCTGTAGTCATGAGAGTATCCACTTTTCCTTTCTTTACATGTGATGAATAAGCTCTCAAATTCTCACCCCAAACTTGAGTTTTAAGATCTCTCTCTCTTTTTCATGCTTAGTTGCTCCACAGCCCCGGTAATATATATATATATATATATATATATATATATATTTTGTCACAGAGTTTGCTGAGATTGAGAGAGCCTTCTGTATTACTTCGCTGTCGGAAGGATGATGTGCATCTGGTGGAGTCTGTGTTGGATTCAGCAAAGGAGGAGTATCCACAAAAGGCAAATGTTCATCCACCAGATGTTATAGTTGACCATCATGTGTACCTTCCTCCACCTCCTTCTCACCATAATGCCCATGGTTCTTTCTGGTAATTTCTTTTCTGCAAATTCTTTATGATCCCTGATTGATGCACATTTTCATGATATAGTATTTCGTGAGTAGTTGTCTTGAATATTAAATGAAGCCAACTGCCCCCACCAAATTGTTATTATTGAGGGTATCGACTGATGATTGCTCTTCACCGGTGTGATACTTGTCGCTTCCCGTTTTTAGCTTCCTTAGTTGGGTCCTAAAACACGTGTAAATTTATCTTCAGTGGCTCAGCTTGCAGGCGTTTCCTTGAATGCTACTGTCCAGATAACAAATATTCGAATCTGATAAATAGCTCATCTATGATGGACGTGGAATGTTTCTCATTTTGTTTGTTTGGTATAATAGTGTCAAAGGACTATTTTTTTCGCTTGTGTTCATCTTCTCTTCTTCACTATACAAACTGGTAGTTGATAAAATTGACTGCTTATGTGTCCAAAACCACTTTTTCTGGTCCTATTAGTATAATCATGTTCAATGGCTGAACGATATGATTCGATGATAGAATCTGTCTACTTCAATCGGTTTTCACCTTTCTCTTTTCCTTTATTTCACTGGCAAACGAGAGCAATTGCTCTGATTGTTCCTTCACAAGCGCCAAATATTGAGTAATTGCTAGGACGGTGTTTTGAGGTTTGACAGATTTTTGCTTCGTTTGCAGATCCGCAAGTGGCTCTTTGGTCAGGTTGCCGTGTGATTCGTTGGACCATGATGGTCTCTGTCGTATTTCGAGCTTAGGGATTGGAATATACTGCCGTATTTCGCAGTATTACTGTTATCTTCGAACGTGTTCTTTGCTGTTGTCAATGTCATGTCATGTGTATGGAATTGGAGGCGGGGAAAACACATTCTTCTTGTCATTCGTATGACGATTGTTTATTTAATAAATTCCAGCAGCTGGTTATTATGAGAAGCTAACTGTATTCGGAATCTTCGGATAATGACTGCCTCACGGGTCACCGCAACATGACTGTCTTTCATTTCTGCAATCCTCGATATTCTCTACTTTCAGTAGACAGAGAGAATCGGGACAGATGGAAAAGAGGATGTTGAGCGACAGACGGGGATGGAAACAGTATGTATCGCCGTCTTCTTTTTTGTGATGACTTTGTCTTGTTCTGCCATCGCATCTAAATTATTTTAGTGACAACTTTCTTGTCAAGGAATAAACAGTGAACTCTTTTTCTTTTCTCTTTTCTCCGACGTAATCGTACGAATTAAGACCACAACAATTGGCACCTTTCTAATTGAGAAATGACAATTAAATTAGGCAACAAAGCTCAGTAATAACTACCTGTAAGACCTTTTTGATCACCGAATAAAACGCTGAACTCTTATTTTTCCTCCTGTGTAGATGTCAAGTTGATACAGAGTCGAGATCAAAATCGGCGGTTTTTTCTAGTCGATAAACGATAATCGAATCAAAGTACAAGGGTCGGTATAAACTAATAAAAAAATTATAGAATCTCGTGTATGGGCTATTATTGGTATATTTGAATTTTCAGAATAGATTACTCATCCCCATAACTGAGGCAATCCTATACATATGTTTTTGTTGTGTGTTTTTTTCCACGACTAATTCAGTTCAAGTCGGGTAACTTACTAAGGGATAAAATTCTTACAGCATAAATTTTTTCCATTCATAAAACTCAAACTCAATATCTTATTTAAGGAAAATAAGTATTGAACCATTTGAATTTTAAAATAACCTTCATCCATATAAATATGCTCTTTTATATATCGTTCCATCTATATATATATATATTATACACATAATATATTACTTCTTCCAGTCTTACTCATAACCAAAATAAAGAGCCACAAAAAAAATGTTTTTTTTTTTAATTTCATTTTTGTCACAAGATTGGCCAAATAAGCCTAATGGTGACACATCAATGCAGAGAGGAAAGAGGCGTACAAGTCCGACGGTATGATGGCTACTGGTCGAGAGCGAGCTCTATCTATCACACCGGACCTCTCAGATTTTCTTTTATCTTTTGAATGCATTTTTTTCCCTCCCTGTCATTCAGTACTTAAAGTTAAACTTTGTACAAAAAAATTTAAAAATTTTCTGAATAATAAGAATGAACGTGGCTAACATAGGGTATCTAATTTATAAAAATGTCTCGTTCTTGGTGGAACTTGGGGCTTGTAGTCGTTGAAAATTATAGATTGCAAATTCATTGGATTTTATTAATGGGTTACTTAGTGTGATTCATGAGTACTTGAACGAATTCGGGTTATGAAGTGAAGGTTCATTCATTCAATGGATACATTTGAGTGCAAGACAAGTAATATATATGGAAGTGTCTACATTAACTAAGTGTTCATGTAAGATCATTAATTGCTTATCCATGGGTGATGTTTCATTTAAGAGTTACGTCCAATATGAAGGGTTTTGACTTTTCGATAGTGTCCATTGAGTGCATATAAATAGAGACGTTATAGTGATCAAATTATGATTAAGAAGATTCCAGAAATTAGAGTGAGAGTTAGAGAATTCCTCGATTTTGCTAGTTGAAGGAATTCATAAGGTTTCGTTGTATCCCGGGAGGACCTTTGCCTTAACCCTCTAGCAACTTTGTGTGGGGGCAAATAGTTCTCTTTGAAAAGCGTCATTCGTGCATCGAATCCTATCGTGTTAACCCTACATCACCTCCGGATCGATCGTCTCAACCCAAGATCCCCAACAATCAAAGAGAACTATTTTGAGATGGCGACGGAGGCTACCACCGCGTTCAAAGTGATGAACCGAGAGTTCGTGAAACTCGATCGATTTGACGGCTCAAACTTCAACCGCTGGAAGGACAAAATGTTGCTCCTCCTTACTGTCTTAAATGTGGCATACGTTCTAGACCCGAACCTGCAACCCTTGGAGGATCCCGCCCCCGATGCAACCCCTGAGGAAATCGCAAAGGTGGCTGAACTCAAGAAGAAGCGCGAGGAAGACAAATTCACATGTCGTGGACACATCCTCAACACTTTGTCCGACCGACTGTACGATCTCTACATGTCGATGCAGTCCCCGATGGAGATATGGAAAACTCTTGAGGAGAAATACAACACCGAGCGACAAGATACCAATAAATTTTTAATGATGAAGTATTTCGAATTCAAAATGCTCGATAGTGTCCTTATCATGGATCAAGTCCATGAACTACAAATCCTTGTAAGCAGGTTTCGTGACCTAAAAGTTATTATTTCGAAATCGCTACAAGTCGGAACTATCATCTCAAAGTTACTCTCGTCTTGGAACGATTACCGGAAGAAACTCCTGTATATGGCGGAGGACTTCATTGTGGAGAAAATACTTAGGCATTTGCGTATTGAAGAGGAAACTCGGAAGCGCGATGCGGTGTATCTTCCCCAAGGTTCTAAAGTGAACCATGTGAGTGAGTCCAAGAACTCTCAGAAAGGCAAGCGAAAGGCTATGTCCGAGACCAAGGACACGCAAGACAAGAAGAGAGTCTCGCAATTGCTATCATTGCAATAAGAAGGGGCACTACATTAAGGATTGTAAACTTCTCAAAAAGGATAAAGATGCCACAACTTCCAAAGCCAATATGGTTGAGGACATGGACTTAGTGGCCATGGTTACGAGAGGAATCGAGAGTTTGGAGGTTGGTATGATTACCGAACTCAACATAGCCATGACCGATAGGTCCTATAATTGGTGGTCGACTCCGGAGCTACTGTCCATGTGTGTAACGACCGGCAACAATTCAAGAGCTATGAACCAGTGGCAAACCGCGAGGTGCTTATGGGCAACTATCAATCGGTCAAGGTGCTCGGTCAAGGGACGGTAGAACTCAACTTTACATCCGAGAAGAAATTGACCTTAATCAATGTGTTGCATGTTCCCGATGTAAGAAAGAATTTACTGTCCGCGAGTTTTTTGTACAACAAAGGGTTCAAGGTTATATTAAAATCCGATAAGTTAGTCTTGCTTAAGAGTGATATGTATTTGGGAAAGGGATATTATAGCGAAGGCATGTTCAAGTTGAGCATTGATATGAATAAAGCTAATTCTTCTGCTTATATTGTTGAATCTTATCATTTGTGGCATGCGTGTTTAGCACATTTTAATTTTAAAACTTTACAATATATGCAAAAGAATGGTTACATCAATCTAAGTGATGGTAAACTTGTGGATAAATGTGAAGTTTGTGTTCAATAAAAAATTACCAAGAAACCGTTTCTTAAAAAGTGTGAAAGAAATTCCCAAGTGTTAGATTTGATCCATTCGGATGTTTGTGAATTAAATGAAATTCTAACAAGAGGTGGAAAATGATATTTTATCACTTTTATTGATGACTTCTCAAGATTTACTTATGTGTATCTCATGAGGAGTAAAGACGAGACTTTTGGCATGTTTAAATGTTTTAAGGATGAGGTTGAGAATTTGTTTAACAAGAAAATCAAAGTGCTTCGTAGTGATAGAGGTGGTGAATACTTTTCCAATAAATTTGATGTATTTTGTGAGGGACAAGAAGTGGTACATGAGTGTTCCACGTCGTATACTCCGCAACAAAATGGTTTGGCGGAAAGAAAGAACTGTACCTTAGTGGATATGGTTAACTCGATGTTGTTAAATGCTAAACTTCCATATAACCTATGGGGTGAAGCATTATTGACCGCGTGCCATATCCTTAATAGGATACCATCGAGAAAATTCAAGGTATCTCCATATGAGTTATGGAAGGGTCGGAAGCCGAACTTAGATTATTTCAAAGTGTGGGGGTGTTTGGCTTACTATAGAGTTCCCGACCAACAGAGAACAAAATTAGGACCAAGAGCCATTAAGGGTGTATTCGTTGGATATGCCAAACATTCTAAGGCTTATCGTGTTCTTGACTTGATCAAATACGATAATTGAAACGAGAGATGTTGTATTCATTGAAAGCAAGTTTTCCGAGATTCAGTGGATTCGGAACAAGAATATGAACCAATGATCTCAAGTGATCAAAACAAGAGACGTCTTTGTGACAATAAGGATATGGAGCCGATGAAAAGTCAAAGTGTGAGAAAAGAAAAGGACTTTGGTCCCGATTTCATTTCCTCGTAATCTCTAGCATATCTCGTTGAGGGAGATAGAGAATTCGTAATTAGGAAGATCCCCATAATGCTTAATGTGGAAGGTGATCCACAAACCTATGGTGAAGCCATGGCTTCTAGGGATGCGGCATTTTGGAAAGAGGCGATCAATGATGAAATGGATTCAATATTGTTCAACAATACTTGGGTCCTAGTTGATCTTCCTCAAGGATCGAAGCCTATCGGGTGTAAATGGGTGTTTAAAAGGAAGAATAACCCAACCGGGGTTCTCCGACTTTTAAGGCTAGATTGGTAACAAAAGGATTTAGGCAAAATAAAGGCCTAGATTATTTTGACACCTATGCATCGGTGGCTAGGATGACTTCCATTCGAGTCCTTATGACACTTGCATCTATCCATAAGTTACATGTGCATCAAATGGATGTTAAGACGGCCTTTTTGAATGGTGATCTCGAATAGGAAGTCTACATGGAGCAACCGGAAGGTTTTGTGCTTCCCGGAAATGAACATAAGGTATGTAAATTGATCAAGTCATTATATGGCTTGAAACAAGCGCCTAAACAGTGGCATGAGAAATTTGACTCGGTTATTTTGTCATATGATTTTTCGCATAAGTGTGTGGATAAGTGTATTTACACTAAATTCACCGATAGGTACGGTGTAATTATTTGTCTCTATGTGAACGATTTGTTGATCTTTGGGACGGATTTGGAAGGTGTTCGTGAGACCAAAGAGTATCTAGTCTCGAATTTTAAAATGAAAGATCTCAACAAGGTAGATATAATCATAGGTATAAAGGTGCAAAAGCATGAAAGGGGCTTTGCACTAAGCCAATCTCACTACATCGAGAAAGTATTGGAGAAGTTCAAACACTTGAATATCAAGGATTCAAACACTCTATTCGATCCAAACTTCAAGTTAAGTGAGAATAATGGCAGGGCTATAGCGCAATTAGAGTACGCTAGCGCAATTGAAAGTCTAATGTATGCAATGCATTGCACTAGACCCGATATCGCATTTGCTGTGTGCAAATTGGCGAGATTTACAAGTTGTCCTAATATTGATAATTGGAAAGGAATTTGTAGGATTCTTGGTTATCTTAAGAAGACAAAAAATTTGGGATTATTCTATGGTGATTATCCCGCGGTACTAGAAGGTTACTCAGATGCGAGTTGGATTACGAGTCTAAGTGACAATAAGTCCACATCTAGATGGATTTTTACGATTGGAGGTGGAGCCATTAGTTAGGCCTCCAAGAAACAAACTTGTATATCACATTCAACCATGGAAGTTGAATTTATAGTCTTGGTGACTGCCGGTAAGGAAGCGGAATGACTAAGAGATCTCTTGCTAGATATAAAGTTGTGGCCACAACGTAGGTTCGCCATTTCCGTATATTGTGATAGTGAATCCACCATGTCTCGAGCGTACAATAAGGTGTATAATGGAAAGTCTAGACATATAAGTTTGAGACATGAGTATGTGAGACAATTGATTAGGGACGGTGTGATAACTGTTACCTATATTAGGTCAATTGACAATTTAGCATACCCATTGACGAAATGTTTGTCAAGGGATTTGGTTAAGAGTACCACCGCTAAGATGGGTTTAAAATCATTCTAATCTCGTCATTGATAATGGAAACCCTACCTTATTCTAGTCAAAAGTTAGTTTTGAGGTTCAAAGGGTAATAACAAGTTATCGAATGATACCGTGCACTAAGAATTAGGATTTAGTGCTTGAGTTTTAGGAGGATGAGTTTTACTCTTAATGGATGGACATTAGTTGTCATGAAATCCACCTATATGGACATGAAGTGGTGCCGCTTCAATGAGAGTTTTCTTTATGATTTTTTCTCTCGTATATGTTCATGAAACGGGATGAGCACATGGCCATAACGGTGCTAAAGCAAATAAACTCTTACTCGAATACTTTACGATTATGTGTGCGACTTTTCCGGTATTGATTTTAAGAGTGATAGTTCAAGCGACTAGCCACCAATCACTTTGTTAATACTTTGAGAGTTTGTACTAAGGAATGGTTCAATCTGCGGACACCACTTCTTTATGCATAATCGTTGTGTACTTGTGTTCTGGAATTAGCAATCTAGTGGGGGATTGTTGAAAATTATAGATTGCAAATTCATTGGATTTTATTAATGAGTCACTTAGTGTGATTCATGAGTACTTGGACGAATTCGGGTTACGAAGTGAAGGTTCATTCATTCAATGGATACATTTGAGTGCAAGACAAGTAATGTATATGGAAGTGTCTACATTAACTAAGTGTTCATGTAAAATCATTAATTGCTTATCCATGGGTGATGTTCCATCTAAGAGTTACGTCCAATACGAAGGGTTCTGACTCTTCGATAATGTCCATTGAGTGCATATAAATAGAGACGCTATAGTGCTCAAATTATGATTAAGAAAATTTCAGAAATTAGAGTGAGAGTTAGGGAATTCCTCGATTTTGCTAGTTGAAGGAATTCATAAGGCTTCGTTGTATCCTGAGAGGACCTTTGCCTTAACCCTCTAGCAATTTTGTGCGGGGTCAAATAGTTTTCTTTGGAAAGCGTCATTCACGTCTCGAATCCTATCGTGTTAACCCCACATCGCCTCCAGATCAATCGTCTCCACCCACTTCCCCAACAGTAGTACGATAGGGAGCTTCCATGGTTCCCGAAACACTTCTGCCCTCTCGAGAACTGGACGAGCCTCCTGTGTGTTTAGTAGGAGATCATCCCCTAATGGTTCTTGTGGGGGCGGAATGTACCTCCCTGGAATCGTAGAATTTTTCAAAAGGATTCGCATGGCTCTTTTGGTTAATTAATCTTTTCGTCCCATTGCAACGTCGGAGCCTTACCAAGAGCCACCACAAAATTCTGGTGGTGTGTGTGGCTTGCCAGTTCTATCTACTACCAATTACAGTCTACCCGATAAAAGTAGGTTGTCGGAGGGTTTCTTCCATCGAAAAGATAGGTTTTTATTTCTCTTCCAATGCTGTCAATAATAATAGAATTATTTGTATCTCTTTACTAATTATTCGATACATGATAAAAGTTTAGGTTCCCTTCTGATGTGGATGTCTCGGGTACGTATTGAGGGCGTGAACTAAGAGATATAAAAGAGCCCAATTACGAGGAAGAACCAACATTAAAAGAGTATCATTAAAGTTTTAAAAAATAATGTGCGTGTATATATATATATATATATATATATATATATGCACATATTTTAAGGTAACATCGAAAGCATTGTTATCAAACTTGGATCGGACCGGCCGGTTCGACCGGTCCGACCGAAAACCGGACACATGGCCGGTCCGGTTCGCTTAAAAACCGGAAATGCATAAAAAAATCAGTGAATCCAAAAAATCGGCCGGTTTTTACATGAACCCATGGAACCCATTCAAACCGGCCGGTTCATGGGTTCAGATATTTTAGGCGAAATCCAACCCGAACACCTTGCACCCCGACCCGAAATTGAAGAAATCGGAAATTAAAGCTTCAGAATGCAGAGTGGCAGTGCATAGTTGAAATCTGGAAAGAAATTGGAAACCCTAGTCGTCTTCTCTTCTTCTAGATCTCGAGTTCATCACTTCCTTATTCGATCTCGAGTTCATCACTTGCTGCTCTTCTTCATCAGTCATCTTCATTCGATCTTCTTACAGTTCTGATTCTTCATCAGCTCATCCACTTTGCGACCGGTCGCTTCTCCGATTTGTCTTCATCAGCTCTTCAGGCGGCAGAGTCGAGTCAGTCGACCCATTTTGGTTCGATCTTCCCCTCCCTCTTCTCCTTTGCCTGTGATACTTGTTGTGAGGATATATGCACTTATACTTGTTGTGATACTTGTGTCCATCTCCTTCCTCTTCATTTCCTCCCGTAAATCCGCAAATCCCCACCTCCGGAAACCCAAGTTCTCCGTAACCTGCTCCTCTTCCCGCCCCAAATCCATAAGCTCTTCCAGAATTCTCGTCGTTTCCGCTGCTATTCTGTTCTGTTCTGCTCGATATCGGCTCAAGTCAGGAACAAGAGAACTTGCGATGTTCAATTCAACCGATGATGAGTTCCTCGTTTTCCTCAGGTCGAATTTGATGGGATTGCTGAGAGAACTGAGTGCAATCCCGGCCCGCTCGATGACTTATTCCTCAATTTGTTCCGCAGGAAAATGGTACAGGTAAGCTTCAGTTCATTATCCCTTATTAAAGGTCTCCGTTTTATAGTTATGTATGTATAAATGTATATATAAAGTTGCTACTTTTTGGAGCAATGACTGGGCTGTGATGAGATGATGTCATGATGATTTGTTGTTTGCTTTTAAGGGATAAAACAGGAGGTTGGATGGGATTCGGAGAAACTCGAGTATGATGGTCTAATTGAGGTCGCGAATCGGCTTATGATGAAGGGCAGGAACAATTCCGATACAAAGATGCTGCGGTATCAGTTTATATTTGTCGTTACCATTCGCTTTGTAGTAAGAATTATCGAATGGATTGGCATCTGTTTAGAGGAGGTTAGTGACTAATTTCTGGACAATGATGTTTTATCGGGACATTGCCTAGTTAATGCTAGGATGATGTCAATGGATCCTCTTTTACATGTTAATAGATAGATTCAGAGTACGTTGTTAGAGACGGTTGGAAACTGCTTGACGGAATATTAATCGAGAGACTAGGAGACTGATATCGGAGAAGCCTCTTTTCCTGCTTTTGATCTCTGTGATATTGCTGGGTTGGGCTGTTAAGAGATGGGTCTTCTTCTTCTCCAACTATTTTCTTGTATTCTATATTATTTTCTTAGAATAATAAATAAATATTTATTTTATAATTAAACAAGCGGTTCGATCCATCGAATCCCCGGTTGAACCCATAAACCCATGAACCCATACCTCGACCGGTTCGATATCTGGTCCGGTTCTGATAACACTGATCGAAAGTTAGGTTGGGCGTATTGAAGAACCAAAACCTTTGTTGAAAATGCATCTCCAGCTTCGTTTTCATCTTAGTAAGCTTTAAACAATTTGTGAAATCATATATAAGTTTCACGTATCACTTTTGATTGTTTACATTCTTTTTTGCCATATTATTGAAACTTGTCGTATTTGTTACACAGTCCGGATAGTATTTTATAGAATATTAGAACTCACTCATACTTAATTAATAAAATTAAGTGAATCTAATAATTACAAGGATTCACATTCAATTCGATCGAAACTCATCATAAAATTCATTCTTTCACATCTCCCGTCAACAGCATGCGTATGGAATGATCAGATTTCTTTTATAGAGTGATGGAATCAAGATATAGAATCATTGTCATTGTGAAACCATTTTCCTTCGTAGCCACCACTTCTAGATATTCATGATTCCATCTGGATCATCAGTCAATAGATATTCATAATTCCATGGAAAATTCATCATAGCAAGCTTCAAGGATCGATATGCAGTGGGACTACCCGTGTCATTTTATTAGTTATTATGATTTTTATTTAATTGTATTAGTATGACAGAACTCCCTCGTAACAAAAAAAAAAACCTACTAATCTCTCGAACTAATCAAGGGCAACAGAACAGGTTAAAAAGAGTTGATAAGCCATACAAGACTTTAATCCCCTGAGAAGAAAAAAAACAAAGCGGATTGTGCATCCACCACATAGAATCCCAAGGGCAAATTTGTTGGTACCAGTGCAATCTCACGTAACAAACAACCTATACATTCCGCTTGCTCCAGTTGCAATCGGACTGGCCAGGCTATTCCAAGTAAAATGTATGGCCAACACCAGCCCTTTTGTGCATAGCACTTCCACGGCCAGAGCTAGGTCTAGCCACTGAAGTTATCCATGGAGGATCTTGCGCTTCGTCAGCTAGACCATTAATAATCTCCTCAGCCTAGAGTATCCCAGCTTGACTGTTTTGCCTCGTTAGAATCTACAATTCCAAGTCTTGCAAATGCATCGACGCAAGGTGTTCTCGTTCATCATGGTGGAGGATTGATGACTTCACCAGGAAGGGATAGACCTTGGAGCACAGTGAAGTTAAGGACTCCTCCTGAGGTATCTTGCACTTCAAGACCGAATATCGAGCTTCAACTAGCTCACGAAGGGGATCAGGTGGATTATTAGGGGCAGACCTTTTAGGGAACATATCTCGTCTATCTTCCACTCAGGGTTGTGGCTCTAGGCCCACTTGAGGACCAAGATGAGTGACTTCGACCTCAGATCATGCTCGAAAGTTGATGCTCGAGATCAGGAGCGGAGCCAGAAATAAGGTTCGGGGGGGCAAATTAAAAGTTTTGGGACAAAAATTGAATTTTTTACAAATTTGTATGTAAAATCTCCAACAAATGGAAAAGTCGGGGGGGGGGGGGGGGGCAATTGCCCCTCTTGGAGCCTTAATGGCTCCGCCCCTGCTCGAGATAACCGCCTCAATGGTGCTGTGTTGCCTAAACCTATGTAATATAGCGCGCGTTTAGGAACCTTAAACTCTCAAGTCACGTTAAACCGGTGGGGTGAAAATCGTTTATGTTAGGCTAATATTACATTAAATACAAAACCTCTTGCCCCGACTTGTTTCATTGGGCTCCTGTACAAGTATTTAGGCTTGATTCTTACCGACAGGAACTTTTTATATCGGTTTCTTTTCCCTACCAAATATCCTAGTACGACAAGAATATAATGTGAATAAATGCGCTTATTAGATACATTTCCCCATTTGATGTGGTAGAAGAGGCGGCAAGTCGGTACCTGGAGAAAAATAGGTTCTGACGATCCTATTTCGAAGGAAATGACCTCCGGAGCAAAACTCACTGCTTTGCTGTGATTTTTCAATATTTAAGGCAAATTCCATTGTTTAGGGCCTCAAACAGGCAATTTATGTTATTTAGGACGTTTTTACAATTTTAGGAAAGTTTATGTTTTTTGTGCAATTTAAGCGTTTTTAAGACCTATTTAAACTTTGTACAACCCTAGGGTTGAGGGGGTTGAATTTCGAATTTATCAATAAAGTTGTGGAGCTACCGTACTCTTTCTTCCAATATCGAATTTATTTTCGAGTTTGATGCCTATTCCTGGTATTCGTAGAATCAACATGTGATAGAAGGTTGTTGTCTGGTATTCGTGCGTGAATCAACAAATTGCAATTTAGGTTCCGCTGCGTCACCATTCCATCATTGGGTTTGACAAAAAGTTGCATTTTTTCTCCGCCCGCCGCCGCCCCCCAGCAAAAATAAAAAATCTCTAGCTACCTCGTGCGAAATTATTTTAGTGATTCTATCTTGTTATGCGTGGCGTAAAAAAATACCAATCAAATTTGTAACAAATGGGGACAACGAGTGTTAACTACTCGAGTATTCGGCAAAATTATTTATAATTGTTACAATCTTATTTGATTCATTCTCAGCACGTTAATCTTAAACTTTTTTCGCTTTAAATATACCTTTTTTATATATCAATTTTTGATTGTGTACGTTCTTCTTCCCCCTCCCCAAAACAACAAAAATCTCTAGTTACCTCGTGCAAAATTTTTTTGGTGATCATATATTACAACACGTGGCGTGAAAAAACACTAATCAAATTTGTAACAAATGAGAACATTGAGTGTTAATTACTCGAGTATTCGGCAGAATTATTTATAACTGTTACAATTTTATTTGGTTTATCCTCATCACGTCAATCTTAAACTTTTTTTGGCTTTAAATATAGCTTGTTTTATATATCAATTTTTGATTGTGTACTTTCTTTCTTCCCTATCCTTGACATTTATCCAATTTGTTATACTGTATACTAAGAATTTTTATAGAATATTCTAACTCGTTGGTACTTAAATTATAAAATTAAACAAATCTAGAAATCACAAGGGTTCACATTCAATTTGAACTCACCATAAAATTCATTGGTTCACTTGTGGAAGGAAAGGGAGGGAGGTAGAGGAAAATCGAAAAATATATATAAAGATTTTTATACAAATCCCCGTCCCTTCTTCCCTCTCCGCCCCTCTTAATTCCTCCTACCAGACACCCTAATGAAACCAAAAGATTTGAGTCACTGCCATTGAGAAATTAATTTTCCTTGTCCCAACCATTTATTGGATATTCAACCGTGGGTCTTTAAATAAATTTGTTATGAAAATATAAAGTTGAATGACCTTGGCACGCTTCTCTTCTAGGTGAAGGTACTCGCGATCAATGAGGCTGCTACAATTTAGGACCATAATAATGGTCAAAGAGGATGCATAATTAATGAGTCCATAGATACCATAAATCTATATATATATATATATATATATATATTAAAACCACAAATTTCGCTGACTACTCCTCTAACCTATCTGTAATCCCTTGTAATCGAAATAAAAGACTGCAACCTCGACATTGCACTCACTGTGTTCAGGTTATACTGTTGATTTCCACTTCAATTAATTATTTTTTTAAAAAATTTTTTATTTCGTGGCCTACTTCAGTTTATTGTTACGTGATGGCTAAAACTGCTTTTTGAAGAAGGACAAATTAAAAGAAAAGGCATGAGCTTGACTAGCAACCAGGGTACCGCTTGGAATCCCAAGATACTGGTAGCCATGAGGTGGACTACCTATCCTCTGGCTTTTAGTAGTCCGATCAACCTTGACAAAACAATCTTTATCTGGGGAAGGGACCGCTAGATTATCAAAAGCATATGGCTATATCGAACAAAAATATCCAGCCGCCGTCAATCATTGATTAAAATGGCTTAAACTCATATGAATTGTCCTAGTGAATCTATATATATTTTTTATTATAAAGGAGTCCTAACGATCTAGTACAATGAAAGAAAAATCCTAAATAATTAATAAAGGTATATAGATAGTCTAACTAGATATCAATTATGTAACTTCTAAATCAAAGAAAAATCCTAAATAATTAATAAAAGTATATAGATAGTCTAACTAGATATCAATTATGTAATTTCTAAATCAACAGACGAGAGCGTAAGTAATGTACTATATTTTCTTTTTAGTGTATGTATATTTAATTTGTCAATGTTACGAACTTCCAAAAAGATGAAAACAATATAATATGATATCCTTTAAGATTTGGTTTGTCCTTAACTTTACATAAAAGGACCTCTTCATTCCCCAAAATATTTCTCTCCTGGTTTATTTTATTAATATATATACATGTATATTTTATGTTTGTTATTTTGTCTATTCACTCGGTACAAATTATAGCATTTCAATAATATATATATTTTTCGTTTATAAGAAAAATATATGAGTAAAGTTAAATAAAGATGCATGAATAATTTTACTGGCGATCATCGAATATAAAACCTCTAATTTCTAACATAGGACGTGTACCGTAGCAGTACGTCTTATTATTTCTCCGCAAAATTCCATGGTACATATATTTGAAATGCATATATGGTATTTACATGTATTTAGTTTCAAAATTTCAAGTAATTACTTATAACTCAAGTAAATTATGTAAAAAGCAAGTAAAATTTACTTGAAAATTACAAGTAATTTACTTACATATATCGTACATACATCTTCAATCCTGTATATTGTAGATCAACCCTATTTCTCCGTTTCAATGATATTTATTTACCTAATCAATTGGAACAGCAAATGTTCGAGGAAAAAAAAAAGGAAAAGCAAATGTCCACGTTCATCACCCAAAAATTTTTTAAAAAAATTGTTCACGTTGTATGCGTGGGTGTATTTGTAATCGGTAGGAAATATGAATCTCAAAATAGCCTTATGGTTGACGAAACAAATAAAATGCTGAAGTCGTCGAAATCAGCATTGTCGAGCACACACATGGGATTGTTTTGTAAATAAAAAATAAAAAAGGCAATTTAACAGATGAAGTGAGTCGGAGGATATATATTCATGCCAGAAGTGTCATTTTCTTGGGGTACACCTTGGTATTCAAATACAAACAAGTTCGGAGGACTAATTCAGTTTGAGTTGAGCTCCCCTTAAAAAAAGTTATCCAAGACATTACTTTTTCAAATTTTTGGGGATAGAACATTTAAGACTATTATCTCTCTCAACAAATTCACTTTTCGGTGTCCAATCTTGTGTCATTCTCCTTAAGATGATTGATGTTGCTTACCACTTAATAAAATCATTTTTCAATAAATGTATAACACTACAATAATATGCACTGCATAAATATATATGCTGGAGAGAGAACTCAATTACTATGTACAATATCGTCAGTTGCCATGGCATCATAGCGTTTCACTTCGTTTTTGTGGACCTTATTTATTGTCGGCGGAGGTCCATCGTACATAGGGACGGAAATTTTCTCAGAAGGAGCAATATGTACGTTATCCTCAGTAATAAAATATTTTAGAGAGGACATGTGCTTTTTTGAGATAAAAATATTTAATTTTATAATTGTTTTCCTACTATCTAAGATGGCATGTATAAGTTTCATGTCGCAATTGTATAGGGCGATTTTCATTGCCAACCAATCCATACTACATATATATGCTTTGGGTACATATATAAGTGCGTATGCGCATGGTCCACCACGGGGCAAACTACGAAGGGTTAGTCGTGCAGAATCTAATAGAAACCACAAAGCTCAACTTGGTGATGTCGGTTAGTTACGTACCAAAAGAACTTTGCTTGAACATGTTAAGATAAAATTGCTATAATCAGTGTAGTAACTAGCTTTCTGATCATGTTTCTATATAAATGTTCCGCTATCGATCAATATAAAAATATGGTGGCGACCGTCGATTGGAAGACAGAAGAATGGTCTTCTGTTCAAAGTCAACGCATATATATATATATATATTTATAAGTGTTAAAGTCACAAATTACCACGTGAAGACAAATGTTAAGAATTAAATTATATATGAAATATTAAAATAAAAAATTATAAATTTATAAAAAAATTAGGTATCACAACTTATCTATTCGAACTTTTATATTAGAGATGAAGTAATCGTTTATAGGCCTATCAGAAAATTTTTACAGTTCGTCACAGCACTAGCGGGTTACTAGCTTGGTGGCCTATTATTTGTTGACCATATTTATGCTAGTGGAAGCTTAATAAAGTAACTAGGAAATGGGAATCTGACCGTCAGCTTGAATACAGGCCAGGCCAGGAGGGCGAAGGTTTGGTATATTTACGACTTGACTGGCAACTGAGAAGCCGCTGCCCTTGGAATGGGTGAGGGCGTGCGACATCGCCTCTTTTTCCGGGAAGGCATTGTCCTTTGTAAACTTATATATATAATTAATGTAATTTAAACTCTTTTTACGGGAATTACGATAATTCTCCATTCAATTAGTGATAAGTTTTCGTTCATAATCCTCAACTTTTGAACAATCGATCATTCGCATCCTATATATATTAATATATACCTAAATTTTTTCACATTTTCGTAATTAATTTTTTTAAAAAATTTCTACAATGTATTTATATATCAAATATTTTCGAGGGAATTATTTTTTAAAATTAATTATTATTATTATAAAATCTATAAATACAATAATATCAACATAAAATAACCATCACAAAAAGGCATGTACAATGCTCAGATTAGTTGACTAGTATTTAAATATTTCAGTCCATCTTACCTCACCTCACCACCACCATTAAGAATCTTCCAACAAAAAAATATAAGGAGGAGCCAATAACCTGTTTGGGAGGAGGATTTTAAGGAAATGTTCCTGGGAGGTAGCGTTATTCATTTCATTCGGATCGGGATTTTGTCACCAGATGTATAAATGAAGTAATAGCACTGTTTGTTTGAAACGTTTCCCTCTAAATTCTTCCCGTCTTATCCAAACAAAAATGTTACATGTCCCTATAAAAGACGGGTCAATCAGAACGCTAGAGAATGTCGCTGGTACTGGTTCAATACATTCTGATTAGACATAGTCTAAGCTTTCACCTGAAATGAATGGCTGCTCTTTTAATGTGTCCGACGCATATAATTTAGATTGAAGAGCAGGTAGAAGGATCGGTCTCGTTTGCTTATATAAATTATACTGATATTTCATTGAAGTGACAGCCCTCCTTTTCTCCTACAACTTGGGCTATTTAATTCTTAAATAGCTAGTAGGGTTGGAATGGGCTTGCTACTTCGGAAAAAGATTTAAATAAATAAATAAAGAGCTAGTATTAATTGTATTTCTCGGGGAAGCCAAACAGTACAATGCCGTCGTCAATGTAAGCTGTTCTTTTTTCAGTTTCTGTTCTGTCTTATCTCCTTCGTTACTGTTTCTCTCTCAACTTTGATGGAAACAAGCTTCAGTCCGATCACTCTGTTGTGAGTGAAAGTTCTTGACCAACAATCTCGGCCCCCTATGGGATAAGTTCTGTAAGTTGAATTCACCTTCTTCGATCTTTTATTGATTACTCTTCAATGGCTTTCACTTCTGTTTGTACTGGAAGCTCCTTGCTCTTCACGTAACAGTCGAGGTCCATTTAGCTAACTTTCATTCTTTCGCCTGCCGTTTCCAGTGGGACTTAAGTCACGTAACCATGAAGACTTTCTGGACTCTGTTCTGCGGTGCCACTGAATGTTCGGGCGACAATGCCGAGAAAGGCTGTGGCTGGGTCATTGACCCGTACTCTTGCATCAACCAAATTCTGGTCATTTCAATCGATGCCTTGCTTCTTTTAGTTTTCCTGGTCTTGTTGACATACAAATCATGCTCCTCGAAGAAATCCATAGCTATGTCCCAGTCAGCTCGTTTTAGCCCCTTGCGGATCACTGCTGCCAGTTTCAATGGGCTGCTGAGTTTGGGCTATTTCAGTTTTGGGATTTGGATTATCTATGAGAAGATAAAAACGGAGCAGACTGTTCTTCCTCTTCACGAATGGCTAACGCTCCTCTTCCAAGGGCTTGGTTGGCTGCTACTGAGCTTGACCGTTAGCATTAGAAAGCTATACTTTCCATTCGTGGGTTTAACCAGATTTTATGCTGTTGTTGGCTCATTGTTCGCCGGATTTCTTTTCATTTCATCTGTCTGGGAAGTACTGGTCAAGAAGTTGGTCACTGTGGGAGTAATGTTGGACATATTGTCTCTTCCGGGGGCAATTCTATTGCTATTGCTCGTGTTCGAGAGACAAGATCACGGGGACTCCAATGGAGCCCTTTACGAGCCTCTCCAAGGAAGGGAGCCTGAAGAGACTGTCAAAGTAAAGGACGACATTACCCCTTTTGCTTATGCAGGAATTCTGAGCAAACTGACATTTTGGTGGTTAAATCCTCTTATGAAGAAGGGGAAGCACAAGATTCTCCAGGAGGATGATATCCCACTTCTAAGGAGAGAGGATCGAGCCGAGACTTGCTACTCAAGATTTACGGAGCGAATTCAGAAGAACAAGAAGGATGGATCTAGTGATGCCTCCTCGATCCTGTGGGCAATATTTTATGTAGAGAGGAAGAGTATTCTGGCCTCGGGAATTCTTGCATTGATCAAGGTCTTGGCCCTGGCAACAGGCCCACTATTCCTCAGTGCTTTCGTCAAGTTGGTCCAGGGTGAGCAGGCCTTTGAATACGAGGGCTACGCCCTAACTGCAGGTTTGTTCTTGGTAAAGTGCTTGGAGTCTTTATCTGAAAGGCAATGGTACTTTCAGACCCAACTCATTGGGCTTCGGGTCCGGTCCTTCCTATCAGCTGCAATCTGTGGGAAGCAATTGAGGATCTCGAATGCTGCTGAGATTATTCATTCTCCGGGTGAGATTGTGACTCTCGTTACAGCAGATGCCTATAGGATTGGTGAGTTCCCCTATTGGTTCCACCAAATATGGTCCACGAGCCTCCAATTGTGCCTTGCACTTGCCATAGTCTATTATGCCGTGGGATTGGCGACTTTGGCAGCTTTGGTCATAATAATTGTCTTGGTGGTCGGAGCTTCTCCTTTGGCAAAACTGCAGAGCAAGTACCAAAAGAAACTCATGGAAATGCAAAGTCGGAGGGTAAAGGCCACCACTGAGGCGCTCACCAACATGAGGGTGTTGAAGCTGTATGCCTGGGAGACACATTTTAAGGATGTCGTGGAAGAGTTAAGAAAGGAAGAGTCGGAGTGGATTGACAAAGCATTGGCCCAGAAAGGCAACTACTTGGTCCTCTTCTGGTCGTCCCCGACCATTGTCCCAGCAGTCACATTCTGGGCCTGCTACTTGCTGGGCATCTCTCTTAATGCAGGGAATGTGTTCACATTCCTCGCTAGTCTTCGGATAGTTCAGGAGCCAATAAGGCTAATCCCTGATGTGGTCGGGGCCTTCATTCAGGCTAAGGTTTCTTTCTATCGAATAGTGGACTTTCTTGAGGCACCGGAGTTGCAGACTAAGAATGTGAAACAAAAGAAGCATGAATGGGGAGTGGATGAGTTGGCGGTGATTGTGGAAGCAACCGAGATATCATGGGACTCGAACCCAAGTTCAGTGAAGGCAACATTAAGGAATGTTAATTTGGCAGTTAAGCCTGCAGAAAAGATTGCTATATGTGGAGAAGTTGGATCAGGGAAATCAACTCTTCTGGCCACCATTCTCGGAGAAGTTTTGTATGTCAAGGGAACAGTAAGTCCTAGCAAATAACTCGTTCAAATTCTCACAACCTTCACCGGTTTTCCCTATGGGAAAAGAGAGAAACTTTCAGTTTTCCATATTCATTCTCATAAGAGACACAAAAACAATCAGTAAAATTTTAGGTACTTTCTTCTCTCGTATTACAGGTTCGGGTCCATGGAAGGATCGCGTATGTCTCTCAAACAGCATGGATCCAGACAGGATCTATTCAAGATAACATCCTCTTTGGGTCACCTATGGATTCTACTAGATACCAGGAAACAATTCGGAGGTGCGCCCTAGTGAAAGATCTAGAAATGCTTCCATTTGGTGATCTGACTGTTATCGGAGAGCGAGGTGTGAATCTGAGTGGCGGGCAAAAGCAGAGGATCCAGCTCGCTCGAGCCCTTTATCAGGATGCTGACGTTTACCTGTTGGATGATCCATTCAGTGCCGTGGATGCCCACACAGCAACAAGCTTATTCAATGTGCGATTCTCGTCTTTTTGGACTGTGTATGGTTTGGGGTTGGACTGCAAAGAGTGTGGAATTGGATCCTTGTATAAAGGGGTCAAACCATGAGCACGTTCAATCTTTCATCCCGATATTCATCCTACATAAATTTTTTCAGAAAGAGCTAACTAATATTTGGATTTGTCTGATGTTGTCAGGAATATGTGATGGGAGCATTGTCAGGAAAGACAGTTTTGCTTGTTACTCATCAAGTTGACTTCCTCCCAGCTTTTGATTCCATCCTGGTCAGTGATTTCCATACAATCTACTGTCCTTGACCTGTTTATCTTATCGGTGAGTTTGAGAATTTTGAACTTCTGATTGATCGGTTCCCGTTTTTTCCATCCTTGTTGGTTGCAGCTAATGTCCTCGGGGGAAATCTTAAGTACTGGTAGTTTTGATCATTTGATGGCTTTGTCCCTAGAGTTTCAGGATCTTGTCAATGCACACAACACAACTGCTGGTTCCAATCAGCAAATGGAGGGCACCCCCTCTAGGAAAGAACGATACAGCAAGGAAGAGATTGAGAAAATTGAAGTGAAGGAGAGTTTTGAAACTCCTTTGGGGGACCAGTTGATTAAGGAAGAAGAACGGGAGGTTGGAGACACAGGCCTTAAGCCTTACTTTCAATACCTGAAACATGACAAGGGCTTCCTGTACTTCACCCTTGCAACGCTTGTTCATGCCATGTTTATCATTGGGCAATTGGCTCAGAATTATTGGTTGGCAGCAAATATTGGGAATTCTAGCGTAAGCAGGGTAGAGCTAAACTCGATTTACACCGGGATTGGGCTCTTACTAGCTGTCTTCCTTATATTACGATCATTCTTCTTAGTTCGCTTAGGCGTTAATGCATCGGAGTCTATATCAACTCAGTTACTACGTTCTCTCTTTCGCGCTCCAATGTCGTTTTACGACTCCACACCTCTTGGGAGAATCCTCAGTCGGGTATGAGTTTCAAATGACTTGAGCATATGGTGGCTGTGGTTCAGTAGAATTATAACATCATCTGTTGCTTTGGATTGACAGATTATGGGAATTGACTAATAAATATGTGAGGATTCTCTCCGTTTGATAGGTATCTTCAGATCTAAATATTATCGACACTGATGTGGCTTTCAGAATGAACATCGCATTTGGGTCTACAATGAACACATACACCAGCTTCGTGATACTTATGTTTCTTACGTGGCCAACTGTGTTTGTGGTCATACCTATGATTTATCTTACAATCGTTATACAGGTAATAAATTATATATCTTGGTACCACCAAAATCTTCTTTATTCTACTCGCTATGTTAATCTTACCATATTATGATTCTTTGTATGCTAGAAATACTATTATGCTTCCTCGAGGGAGTTGATGCGGTTGGATGGCACGACAAAGTCCTCCCTATCAAGCCATGTAGCCGAATCCATGGCTGGTGTGATGACAATAAGGGCTTTTGGGGAGGAAGATCGTTTCTTCTCAAGGAGTCTACGACTCATTGATGCCAATGCGAGTCCTGAGTTCCATACTTTTTCTGCGAAAGAGTGGCTGGTCCAACGGCTTGAAATACTCTGTGCCATTGTCCTCTCATCTTCGGCACTAGCAATCACACTGCTCTATCTCGGATCTTCATACTCAGGTCTGTCTCCTAACCAATTTATAGGCCTCTATTCAGTTTCCACACGTCGGGTTTTCATAGTAGTTCCAACTTGCCTAAGACAATTGTTAGGCTTTTAGATCGGTTGACAAGCAGTTATTCTGTTATTACTTCCACGGCAGGTTTCACTGGGATGGCATTATCGTATGGTCTATCATTGAATGTGTTCCTGGTGATCTCCGTCCAGTTCCAGTGCATGCTCTCCAATCTTATTGTTTCCGTTGAAAGAGTAGAGCAGTATATGCATATCAAGAGCGAGGCTCCTGAAGTAATTAATGGCAATAGACCCGATCCCAACTGGCCCGCTACTGGCAGTTTAAGGATATGCAACTTAAAGGTAGACAACATAAATTCATGTCTGTTCCTACAATGTAATCCAGTCTACGTAGGACAAATTCAAACATATGATGTCATATAATTTTCACTGCATTCACTACTTTGAGCAGGTTCGATATCGGCCAGGGGCCCCATTAGTACTTCAGGGGATAAGTTGCAACATAGAAGGCGGGCACAAGGTTGGTATTGTTGGCAGGACTGGTAGTGGAAAGACTACCCTTATCAGCACACTGTTCCGTTTAGTTGAGCCGACGGAGGGGAAGATCATTGTTGATGATCTAGATATCTGCGAAATTGGGCTCCATGACCTCAGGTCACATTTTGGGATCATACCACAGGATCCAACCCTTTTTGATGGGACGGTGAGGTACAACCTAGACCCGTTAGTGGAGCATACTGACGATGAGATTTGGGAGGTAATGCATAGGTCCCGACCAATGGTTTCTAGCGTAATATTCACCTCGCATGACGAAGTTGTTTATATTGCCGATTTCTTTAAATTTTCCAGAAACATCTTTTCTTTATGAAGTTCGACACTTACTAGTTTGTCATTATGCTTTCAGCTGATTTAGTTAAACATTCCTAAATAACTTAGTGAGTTCCGCTTTTGTGGACGTGAATAGGTTCTTGGCAAATGCCAGCTCTTGGAGGCTGTACAAAAGAAGGACAATGGCCTCGACTCTCTAGGTAGGAAGAACATATGAGAAAGTGAAAATCACCAGAAAAAGAGATTCAGTTTCTTGGTTTGAGGAAAGGAAATTACCAGTTTTGGTTTAAATGCAGTTGTGCAGGACGGGTCGAACTGGAGTATGGGACAGAGGCAACTATTTTGCTTGGGACGTGCACTGTTGAAGAGAAGGCAGATACTCGTTCTTGATGAAGCCACAGCATCCATTGACAATGCAACCGATTCAATCCTCCAGCGAACGATCCGAACAGAGTTTGCTGATTGCACGGTCATAACAGTAGCCCACAGAATACCGACCGTTATGGACTGCACAATGGTTCTTGGCATGAGTGACGGTGACTTTTCTGCTTTTATCTTATCTTCTTTTGTTCCAAAGACCGAGTGGTTCGTGGACCTAGATGGGCTGTCATGGTGACAATTTTTTCTGATATTTAACAGGAAGACTGGTGGAGTACGATGAGCCGATGAAACTGATAAACAGAGAGGGTTCTCTATTCGGGCAGCTTTACAGGGAGTACTGGTCTCGAACTGCGAATGCGAGCAATTTCTTGGTGGGTTAGCAGAGACAATTCACCAGTCAGTTCTTGAAAATAGGAACTTTGGCTAATAAAGCATCATATTTAGCGGCAGACAGTTTAAGGCTGACAGGAAAGCCTCTTCAGAAGCAAAGCAATACGGAGTGGAGGAATTTCACCTATGCGAGGAACGAGCAAATGTTAGTTGCTTTTCTCTGGATCGAGTGTTTAATTGAGTTAGAGGATTCGAAGGGAGTTGTATTACATTATATCCTGCTACATAAATCGCTGGTTTCTGGCTTCCTATTCTATCTATCGGTGCACTACTTAATAGAAATGCAGTTGGGATGCACAATTTTCAGTGGTCTCATAAGGATGTCGATTTTCTCTGGTTACAGATGGAGAAATAGAGAATTGACATGATAAGTCGATTAACCATGATGAAAAACATTTGGGTCATTAGAAATATAGGCATGACGACGAAAGCATTACCAGTTTAGATCTCAGGCAGCTTTGACCATTATATGGATATCCATGAAAAATCTACCACAGCAGGCCTCAAGGGAAAATTGTAAATCCATCGAGCTAACTGAGGGCAAGAGAGGCTTCGTAAACGTATTTAGCATAAAGCTTAGAGTTTGGAGCTTGTAAAAGGATATGAATGGATGGTTCCAGGAACCCTTCTGCCCTCCCGACGGTCAGATTGACCTCCAGCTTTTAGTAGGGGGTCCATCCCCTCGCGGTTCTTGTGGGGGTGGAATGTAACTCCCCAGAACCGTAGAATTTTTTGAAAGGATGATCATGGCTCTTCCAATTAATCATTGCATGATCAGAACCTTACCGAGAGCCACAAATTTCTGGTGGGGTGGGTTCTATATATCTGCTACCGGTTACAATCCACCCAATGAAAGTAGGTTCTCGGGGGTTCTTCCATGGGGAACGGTGGCTTTCACTTATAATCTAACTTCCAAGGATGATGAAACCAATTATGAAGAAGATAGTACGGTGCAGTGGCCCAAGGTGCTCACTTAGTACAAGTCATTTGATTTATCCCCTTAGATTTTTTTTTCCGTGAGGATTTAAATAATATATATATATATATATATATTTGATAGGATTCTCTTGTATCTCTTACTGAATTATTTTCGATAAAATATTTTCGGTTCTAGTTCCAATCAGATGCGGATCCCAGATTTGTATCGGATTGTGGAGTTGAACAAAAAAAATTGGCCCAATTGGTAGGAGGAAGGAACAAGAAATATATCATTAAAATTTGAAAACTAATATATTACATATATTCATATTATAAATTGGAGAAGGAAAATTGTGGGGTAATTTTCTATTTTCAAAATTATCCTTAATCCAATTCCATCAAAATTAATAGCCATCTATATATATATATATATATATATATAGTTGTATCCCATGCAATAAATTGGGTTAGGAAAGTAAATATCAACATTATATAGGATCACAAATGCAAATGACTAAATAAGATTTATGGGTGAATATATCATTTATAGGAAAAATAAGTAAAATTCTTGCATTAAATAGTAAAACAATTAAAAATATGGACTTATAAATTTTTACTCATTGTTAGCAAACAAGTATTGCATATTTATTTATAATATGGATTTATAAAAAAGTTCTATAATTTTTTATCTATTCAATTTTTATACTACTAAAATGCCATGCATTTTTTTATATCAAAATAATACTTAGAGTTAGAAAAAGTACTATAATAATATTTAACATATTTGCAGCAGTTATTTACGCATATAGTAAAAGAGAATTGGTACATTTATTATGCATTAAATATTTTAGTGCAACTATTTAATCAATTTTAATTTTATTTTCAAGAAAATACTTCAAATAAAAGATTTTATAACTTTTCAACCATGGTAATAACTAAAAAATGTTTTAGATAAATTTTGTAAATAAGTTTTTTGCTCTTATATTATAACGACAACAATTATGTATATGTATGTATATACATATATAACATTGATTATATACTAACGAAGAAATATTGTGTACTTTGTTTAATATTTTTATTTTTTATTTAAGAAATAAAAATATATTTTTATACAACATGAAAATCATTAATATGAGATTTACAAAAAGATAAGTTTATTTACGAAAATATATTTGATGCAAATTGAAAATACAAATATTCATAAAAAAATCACTTGGTAAAAGACTTAATTATATTTTCTCATAGTTGTATATATGATTCACTATTTGAGTTCCCAAAAATATAATTATATCATAATAAAAAATCTTTCAATTAGAATTTGTTAATTTTGATAATATTTTGATACAAATTTGAGCAAAATAAATACCATCAAGCACCCATGCTTTGGATGGGAAAAGGTTACTATACATAAATAAAGGAGAATTTGTGCATCTAATAATGTGAGTTAATAGAGACAATGAAATTGTAAATTAATATTAATATACGTATAAACATGTATAATATATAACTAATTATACCTTACCAAAATTATATAATAAAGAATTATCATACTTACAAATTATATAGATATTATAATTAGAATAGAAATAGCATAATTTATTATAATTAATATTGGTGATTTGAAGAGAAATAATTAATAGTTTTCAAAGTTTATAACTTATATGGAGTTTTATATTTTTTTATCCGAATACAACCATTTACTAAATAAAAATTCAAAGTTTTTGAACCAACTTATTTAATAAATTAATACTATACGATGAAACAAAAATCACAAAAATATAATAACATTTTTATTGAGATTGAATTATTAGGTAATTATTTTCAAATACTTTTATGTTTTATATATAAAAAAGTTATTAGGATAATGAGGAAATAAAAGTATGAAAGATTAGAATGATTAAGTTCAGACATTGTTTTAAAAATATTGTTAGATTTAATACTCAAAAGTAAAATCCGTACATCGCATGAGTCATTCAACTAGTTATATCTAGAGGCAATTTTTTAATTTTAACTCCCCATATTGTCTACTACTACAAAACAAAAAAACTCCCCATGTTCTCTTACCTCCTCTTTTCTTTTTTTCCTCTTATAATTTTGTCTCTTTTCCTTTCTTCAATCAACGTCCACTCCACATTTGGTTAGGATCTTTTGTTTTTCAGGAACTCCACTTTTACATAGCGTTTGGTAATAAAATAATATTAAATTTAGTTCTATTTAAGGAGATGAAGAAAAAAATAGTTGAGAAAAGTATGTGAGAGGATTTGAAAAAGAAGATAAAAATATAACGATCGTGTTGTTAAATTGAGGAAAAATATTAAAAGTAAGGAAAATGTATTGAATAGTTTAGGGATTTGGTATTAAAAATTAATTTAGATAACGGATAAGAAAAAGTATGAGAGATAATTTAAAGAAAAAAGATAAAAAAATTAATTATTGTGTTGTTGAATTGAGGAAAAAAAGTAAAATTGAGTTAAATTAAATTAAATCAAATCAAATCAAATTTTGTTACCAAATATAGACTTTTTTATTTTTATTTTAATTCTATTTATATGATTATTCCTATTTAGAATTAAATTTCAGAAAAATTTCATGAAATGAACGAAGATTTAATTGTAACGTGGACTCTTTATCATTACTCAAAATTAATATTAAAGAATAATATCAATCTTGAAAAATAACTCAAAACTATACTTAGTACTTGCAAAAATATATTTCGAAATTGAAATTATGTTCGTTTCGTGCATAGCACGGCCGTGCTCTTGTATATATACACACATAGTTCTTCCACATGTGCGCGCTCATATGTTTGCATAAACTCAAGGATTCATATTTTAATAAAAAGCTATCTAGATTTTTTAACCTTAATAAAATTTACTAATTCTTAAAAGTAATAAAGGACAAATAGGAGGAAATTTTTAGGTAGTAGAATAGTGAAATATTTTTAATTCTTTTATTTTCAATATTCTTTTTGAAATAGGAGAGTTTCTAATAATTTATATATAATACAATTTAATTTAGGAAAGATGGTGATGGTTATAAAATGAAGTTTTCTCATAAAATGACCTGATGGGCATATCCTTGAAATTTGTCGTACTCGTTATATGGTTCAGATACTAAGAATAATTATAGAGAATGTTCGAACTCACTCCTACTTAAATTATAAAATTAAGAAAATGTAGAAATTATACAGGTTCACAATTCGATTTAAATTCACCATAAAACTCATTGGTTCACCATCTCCCATCAACAGTTTGCTCGCGGAATGATGAAATTTCTTACATAGGGTAACGAAACCAAGATTTAGAATCATTGTCATGTGAAATCATTTTCCTTGTACCAACCAGTTATAGATGTTGTATAATAATTAATAAATCATATTTACTAATAATAATAATAATAATAATTGGTCATATATTTTTTAATTGTTTGATTTGATCAATTTAATTTGTTGACTCTTTAATTGTTTGGCCGTTGATCATCCAAACAATTGCATAGTCAATTGGCCTAGCGGTTTCAAATATTCTTGCCCGTTCAAGGAAATTGCAAGGCAATTAGTTTTCTTTTACCGTTGAAGTCTATTAATTTGTCTTATTAGAATCTTTTAGTTTTGCAATGCTATATATATGCATACATAGTGTACGGGTGAGTGTGTGTATTTTTTGAGAGCAAGAATTCTATTTTAAGTTCATATATTATTTGATCTCAGGTTGGATTATAGTGAGAGAGTGTCGTGTTTGTAGTCACGATTTCTCCTCGTAAGCATTGTATTCTGGAGTTGGGTAATTTCGTTGAAGCCGCACTACAATTTTACGGGGAATTATCTATCCTCAATAAAGTTTCTTGGAAATGCCTTGCCTACGCTTCGTTCTTCATTCTCCCTTTTCAATTTTCACCCATCAAATTTTCTTATTTTCTTCACATCTTGAATTATACGAGAACAAGTTGAGGATAGATAATTTCCTTGGATTCGGCAATTGTGAGAGCTCAAATTCAAGATACAGAGAAGCTTGAGATGTTGAATGGCCTCAACTATGAGATGGAGCACGAAGATTTGTTATCAATTAACAATTGCGAGAGTCATCTACGTGCTATCGACTCCATATCCACACGATGATGGAGGCAATGGAGACATTACAGAAAATCAAAAGAAATGGCTTGAAGATGACTACGTGTGCCGATTCATGATCTTCAATGCAATGAACAATGCCCTTTTCAATGCGTTCCACGTGCACTCAACAACATATGAGCTTTGGAATGCTATTCAAAAAAGGTACATACATGAAGATGCCGGAAATAAATCTTTATTGATAAACAAGTATATTTTAAAATGATTGATTCTAAATCTGTTATTGATCAAGTAAATGAATTAAATGATATTGCTACTGAATGTGCTTATGTTGGGGAACCAATTTCTGAAACCTTTCAAGTTTCAACAATTATTAGCAAACTTCCACCTTCGTGGAACGATTATCAAAAGGTTTTACAACACAAGCAAAAGCCTTTGAATTTGGATCAATTGCTTCAAGTTATGCAAATTGAAAATGAATTTAGAAATCGAGATGTACTTGTTAATCAAGAGAAGTCTAATCATGTTGTTCATGTTCAATCTCCGGCATCTAATTCTTCAAAATCAAAAAATAAATTTTTTTAAAGGCAAAAAAAAACTTCTTTCAAACTAGATGGTGTTGAAAAAGATGTTTTCAAGAAAAAGAAAGGTCCTTGTTTTGTTAGTGGAAAAGTGGGTCATTTTGCTCGAGAGTGCCGTTACCGCGAAGGACAAGAGAAGGATGAGACAAATAATGTGGGAGGAAGAGGAAGAGCTCACTGCTGTTATCACAACAATTCTCATGGTCGTCAAAGATGAAGAATGGTGGATCGACTCCGGTGCAACCTGTCATGTCACTCCGCATATTCAAGACCTATGAAGCTGTCGATGGTAAAAAGTCAGTATTCATGAGTAATTCTTCTATTTGTGCTGTCATGGGAATTGGGACTGTTCAAATTTCTTTGTCCTCGGGAAAAGTACTTACTTTGGGAGATGTTTATCATATTCCGGGGCTTAGAAAAAGTCTTGCTTCTGTTAAGAAACTTGATGATCATGGGTTTAAAATTGTATTTGATTCCTAAAAGGTGATCATTTCCAAAAAAGGGTCATTCAATGGGAAAGGATATGCGAAGGATAACACGTACGCCCTTAGCATGAATAATTAAAAAAATGTATGCTCTTAGTATGAATAATTAAATAGGCATCTATTTTTTTTTATTGTTGATGACATGAATCTATTTGGCATTACAGAGTGTTTAATTTCTCAATGTACTTGATTCTGTGATTTGGTCAAGCCGATTATTTGACTCTTTTGATTTGCGAATATTTTCTTAATAATATTGGATAATAATTTGGTTATTAATTAATTATAATTCATTTAAAAAAATTTATAATTTTGGAATCTTTTAAGTAATGGTGAGATATGGTAACTGTGAGATATAATGTATTAAATTCATGAATTGATTGTGAATGAATATATAGAAATCAATGAATAGGAAAATCTATTAATGTCATTGACCATATTGATTAGTCTTGAAATGGAAGTAAATCCATAATTTGCTTGGTGGATCTACTGTGTAAATTGATAGAACGAGTTTTAGTATGTTTTAACAAATTACGATTGATTAATTGACAATAAAGGATTATGTTCTCACATGAATGTATTTTATATGAGGAAATATTTATCTCTTTTACAACCATTCAATAATGCCGATGGAAGTTTAAAAATAAATTAGATTTGTGGCTGTTAATTTTTTAACGTTCCCATTAGAAATATGTCTTTGACCTTTGCACGGTAAATGATTATTAGTTTGTAATTTCGCTTATTTGGATTTTAGAGTACGGCTTTGAGATATCATTTATGAGATGGACAAGAAAGTGTTTTTTATTTTTATTTGTGATCTTGAAGCATGACACATGATTTTGAACAAAAATATATACTTGTCATGTGCGAGTTTATGAGGGGCAGTTTCTATAACATGCAATTATAATATGTCAATTTATGTGAATGAATTTATTCATAAAATATATTTAATGATTAATATCTTGACATAACTAATATCTCTTTTATTTATGTGATGCATGTGACTGTACGAGTAATTATTCTGGAGGTCCAATATATTATAGTGACAAAGAGTCTCAACAAGATGCTAACAACATTTTCATGTCACGAGGTGCGTACGGAATAAATACACAATAAGGAGGCATGTAAAGAAACTATGTGTGATAATTGAGAATAATTTGAAACCGCGAGAGATATGAGACTTTACCAAATTATAAAATTAGTTTGTGTGAATCCTATCCTCTTTATATCGATGCCACTAAATGGGAAAATCAGCTCTTTGAACGGAAATCGAGTTTTGAGGGGTCAAGGGCTCTTCACTATAGACTATACATGAAATGTATTACGTGTTTACATTTTCGGTGCATTATGAATTATGAGAAATAATGGGGGTGATTCCCAAAAGTCCCTATTTGGTTTAACGCGTCGAATTTCCACAGTAAGAAAGAATGGACATTTGTCCTTAACATCTCATAGCTTTTAAAGTGGAGCGATAAAACAGCTGTAGATACTCCTGATGAGACTGCATACGCAAATATGGAAGTGAGTTGCTGTTTCCTACGGATTTTTCCGATAAAATCCTAGAGTACTTGCTAAATCGAGATAGCGCAAGGCCGTACTAAATTGGCGCTACATATAGTGATCTAGAACCCATGTATAGTGTGAACTAAATTCCTTGAATTTATATTATAATCAACGGTTCAAGCCCTAGGCACCGTCAGGCTATGCACCATACAATAACCCGACTTATTTATCCTAGAGTACTTGCTAAATCGAGATAGCGCAAGGCCGTACTAAATTGGCGCTACATATAGTGATCTAGAACCCATGTATAGTGTGAACTAAATTCCTTGAATTTATATTATAATCAACGGTTCAAGCCCTAGGCACCGTCAGGCTATGCACCATACAATAACCCGACTTATTTATTTTCTTTATATTATATTACTTTATGCGATATTATTATTAGCAAAAAATTGGGGGATTGTTGTATAATAAATCATATTTACTAATAATCATAATAATAATTGGTCAGACGTTTTTAATTGTTTGATTTGATCAATTTAATTTGTCGACTCTTTAATTGTTTGGCCGTAGATCATCCAAATAACTGCATAGTCAATTGACTTAATATTCTTGCCCGTCCAAGGAAATTAAAAGGCAATTAATTTTCTTTTACCGTTGAAGTCTATTAATTTGTCTTATTAGAATCTTGAAGTTTTGCAATGCTATGTATATGCATAGATAATTTACGGGTGATTGTGTGTATTTTTTGAGAGCAAGAATTTTATTTTAAGTTCATATATTATTTGATCTCGGGTTGGGTTCAAGTGAGGGGTGTCATGTTTTTAGCCATGATTTCTCCTCGTGGGCATTAAATCCCGAGGTTGGGTAATTCTGTTGAAGCCGTCCCATAGTTTTGTGGAGAATTATCTATTCTCAAGAAAGTTTTTTTGAAAATGCCTTGATCTCAAGTTGGGTTCTAATGAGGAAGTGTCATGTTTTTGGCCATGATTTCTCCTCGTGGGCATTGTATCCCAAAGTTGGATAATTCCGTTGATGCCGCGCTACAGTTTTGCAGGGAATTATCTATTCTCAAGAAAATTTTTTGGAAATGCCTTGCCCACACTTCATTCTTCATTCTCCCTTCTCAATTTTTCACCCGTCAAATATTCTTATTTTCTTTGCATCTTGAATTATATCACAATAATAGAGGGATTTTATACGGTTATAATTTGTTATCGTGACAAATACGATACTTTTATTAAAATGTATGGTATGTAAATTCAAATGTATAGTATTTTGAAAATTTATTCTTGTACTGATCTTCATAATCAATAGTACTACATATTTGAATGAAAGTATCACACTTATTACGGTAATTGTCACTATATAACACCCCTTGTTAGAACACTCAAGCGTGGGTCTTTATATAAACTAGATGATGGGCCCGCGCGAGAGTTTTTGGGTCAAATAATGTTCTTGTGCTAATATTTTATAAGGAGTGACACATAAAATTTATTCATATCGCGAAGTGTAAAAACACTTGTTAAATAGAAGTGTTATAATAGAACGACTATTTTGCCATTCACCTACTGTCAAATTTACCTCATATGAGACAAATTTAACTCAATCTCAATATTATATATGTCAAAAAGCAATTCCTCTTACATAAAAAATGAATCTCACCTTCCATGTCTTCTACCTTCTCACTTATATCTTGAAATTGATAACCTTTCTTTTTGCACCTCCAGATTGAAATTGCCGTAGGTAATTTTTCTTCCGTAAATTCTGACCTTCGTGCGGGATTGGTAGAGTCTTTTTACCTTCCATGGTATCGGTTTCGGGAATTGAAGTGGCACCACGATACTTCATCATCTATCGAATTCCTGTTGGCGGCCGATCATATGAAAAGTCAGGCAAGGAGAAGTCTCCTCCGTTCTACGTGGCGTCAATAGGTAAGTCATTCCGACTTTTATTATTTTATATAGATTTATTGCAAAAATTTATTGTAATAATCATGGTTGTCAGGATCTCGAATCAGTTCCTGAGATTTTACAATCTTACAATCTATGAGCAAATTTTCGATCCCGATCTTAATTTGAGGATCTAAATTGTATGATCTTAGTGAGATAGGTGAGATCCTATGGATCTTACACCATACGAAACTTTTAAAAAATTAACCCAATCCCATGCATGTTAGCCCATTTGTCAAGCCCATTGAGTGGCCATGTCATTTTTTAAAGTGATCTATTTTTCTTTCTTTATTGTAGTTTGCTACTTTTTTCGATAATGTTATATGTGAACAGTGAGCTACTTTTGTAACTTGTGAACGGTGTCTCGTGCTTTTCTATGATTTGTTAGTGATTGATTTTTTAGAACTTGAAATCGTATGAACATGGATTGATTTTTTACGATAAATAAGAACTGTGATTGTAAATAAGAGTTAAGAGTTGTGATAACCATGAAAGCATACATTTATATTTTTATATTTATACGATCATCGATTTGATTATACAATCCTCGATCTCCTTCCGATCTTAACTGGGGTTGCGATGTTGACAACCTTGATAATAATATAAAATTGAATGACCTTAGCCCACTTCTCTTCCAGATATGGTACTCCTGATGAATGAGATGAGGCAACAGCAGTTTTGGACCATGGGAATGGGAAAAGAGGATGCACATTTAATAAGTCCATATGTTGGTACCACAAATGCATTTATTGTAGCTATAAATTTCACCGACAACTCCTGTATTCTATCAAAAGACGGCAAACACGATACTGCACTCCGTATTTTCTGGTTAGGCATTTTCTAGCATGACACGTGTGACGCGCGTCCACATGGTTGGATGTGCTGCCCTATGTGAGCCCCGCACGCATCTTATGTTGTCGACCCACTTGTCCGCGTGACACAGTATCAAGCAAGCATAACACTTTCAGGTTATATTTTTGATTTCCATATAAATTAATCGTTATTTTTCCTCGCATACTTTAATTAATTGCTTGTGATCTAATGATTGAAATTATTTTTAGAAAAGAAAATCATAAAAGACGACAAGTGTCATTTCCTCCTCCGGATTGTGCCAAAATTCTTTTGAGGATAGGATTTTAGCCACGTGTCAGTCATGTGGCCTAAGTGCCCTTTGTACCTATTCGGCTGTTCCGAATTTCAGGAGCATTTAGTTTGAATTTGATTTCCGAATTGGATAAATAATTCAATTCAATTTGATTTTATATAATGATTGTAAATATTAAAAAATATGTTAATATATGAAAATATATATATGTACGTGAAAATAGATATAAAATTTATTATTAAAAAATTAATTATAAAAAGAAAATAAGAAATTTATTATTAAAAATTGATTATAAGAAATGATTATGAAAAAATGAGTGAAAAATTATTATTAAATGATAGAAAAATAATAATAATAATGATTATATGGTTAAATTTAAAAAAGAATAGAGTTGAGTGAAATTATAATTTGAAAAATAAACAAAGGCTAATGATTTGTTGTCACTCTTCAATTGTAGACTTTTATCCTTATTCTGCCTTTATTAATTAGTGGATTTACAACACCCTACGAAGAAAGAGATTTTCCCACCTCTCTGCCTACTACCATTAGCACTTAGCAGACAACTTACGAATTTATTTTCTATCTTTTTTTCCCCCATAGAAACTTATTACAAATCTGGATAAAAAAAGTGAGGATTGAAAATAAAAGTTCTCATGAGTCATGAGAAACTTATATGGTATTAGTTCCAATATCAGGAGGAAATCCTATTATTGAGATATCAAAGGTAAATAAGTGGGCACCACAAATTACGCGTACAAAATATTTATGTAATTTTATAATTAATTAAAGGGTCAATTAACTAAAAAATACAAACATTTTAAATTTTATCAATTCTATCATAAACTTTTCTTTTTAAGCTAAATATATATACTATAAATTTGATATCAATGTTAGCACGACTTCCATTTGTTCGATCGGTATGCTTCAATGACAACCACTGCCCGCCCAATCGGGGTTGTCCATGACGGCAAAAATCTCATGTGACCCAAACTAGGGGGATGGTGGCTACCGATGAGACTTCCACCACCTATCCCCTTCATTCTTTTCTCGATTTTACTTTTTCTTTTTTCAAGTTCGGGCTATGAGAGCCTCATCGGGGCCCATCGTTGCCCTTATAAGGTCAGCAACGACCTTTGCTATCTCAATTGGAGGGCGTGGCCATAGATTCTCATTTAAATTAACGGAAAAGTTAAGGCGTATTAAAATTAATATCAAATTGATAGTTCGTGCATTTTTAGGTCAAGAAAAAAGTTCATAATAGAATTGATAAAATGTGAAAAGTTTGTGTTCTTTAGAAAATTAACCATTAATTAAAAGATATAGATAAAAGCAATTTTTATATATCGGCATTATAAAATACACGTATAAAATATTCTTGTAATTTTTATGATTGATGAAAAGTTATAAAATTGTTCTACCAAATATAAGCAATTTCACCCATAAAAATATGTATAAGCAATTTTTACTGCTAGTTGAAAATTTCACGTGATGTAAACATACGATTAAATATAACGTAAAACAATGTAGTTTTAATATGCAAAAAATCAATTAATTGAGTTCAATGAGCTAATTGTTTAGCCTAATTCTGCAAATTGGGAATAAGATGGCTTAAATTAAATTGAGTTAAACTGTCTTGATGAGGAATACTGGTAGATTAATATTATATTTTGAAAGCTTGTTTAAATATCTATTATTATTTAAAATGAAAGAGTAATGAATTTGGTCTCACTTTTCCTATCCATATTGCCCATATTAGATATCTCTCAATTATTTAGAAGCATTGGTTTAGAATAAAATAGTGCATACCCAATAACCTCCTTTCCCTACGCACTCTCTCATCCCTATCCTTTTCTACCTTCTCATCTCTCCTCTCTATTTTGCTCTTTTCATTCTTCAAAAAAAAAAAAGAATTCAGAGGAACTTATTTTGCTAAGTTTGGTCGTTAAGTTTAGGATAAGGATAGGGCTAGGATGAAATGAGATTTTAAATCCCATAAGTTACAATATTCTAATCAAGTGCTTGGAGAATGTTTAGATTTAGGATTATGATATTAAAACAAAATGACCAATACATCCCTTAGAACAAATATTTTAAATTTTAAAAAATTAAAATAAACTCTAAAAAATTGAAATTTTAATAAAAAATAAAAAATAACTAAAAGAAGCCATAAAATTTAGAAGAACAGAGGGAGAAACAACGGCGGTTGTTGCCCATGCTAGCCACCACATTCCTAGCGAAGTCATCGGCGGCCTCAGACGTCGCTGGTGACCTCGCCCGGGCGATGGCGGCTGATGTTAGGCCACCGCCACTAGTAATTTAAAAAAGGAAAAAAGAAAACAAAAGAGAGATAGATCGCGGCCGTAGTGGCATGATGCTAGACACCACTGCCCTAATCAAGGTCGTCGATTGCCTTTGCGGTCTTCGGCAACCTCGATTAGGACTGTAGTGGCTGGCACCAGGCCACCACAGCTCCTATATCTCTCTCTCTCTCTCTCTCTTCTGTATTTCTTTTCTTTTTCTTTTTTTTAATTACGAGCGATGGTGGCCAATGCAGCAACCCCCGCCCCAAGCGAGGTTGTTGGCGACTCTTGGGCATGCCGGCAACCTCGCCAAGGAGGTGGTGGTCAGAGCTTGGCCACTGCCTTCACTCCCGATCTTTTGGCTTCAACCCTTAAAAAAAAAAAAAGAAAGTTGTAGTGGCAATTTTGGAAATTTTGATGTTAGAATGGGGGCATTTTCATCTTTTGATACAAATATTAATTCCAACTCGCCCTTTTTCCATTCCTTACATGGGAATAGTCTCTTAATAATTATATTCCACTTTATCTCTATCCTATTGACACCAAATGCGGGATAAGGATTTCGAAATACTAATCCCAATCTATATTGTGACAGTCAATTTTTTAATTGTACAACAATTCTAGTATTTTCATCATATTTTAACTATAATATCAATTCCCATCTATTATTTGCACATATTTTATTTCGCGTGTAATGCAGGTATACTTCTGCTTCAGTTTAAACCTTCCGTTCTTTGTGCCTTAAACTGAATCTAGATAGAATTACATCAACATTTCATTAATAAGCTTTCTTTTAATGAATAATAAGTACAAATTTTCAAATGAAAACAATAAGTATATTATTTATAGCAGAAATTATTTCTTCATTTTTACTCAAATTTCCTTGTAATTTCTACAGTATTCTCCAGTATTAACACTAATTACAATGTCACACTGTTTCATAGAATATTTTATTTTGATTTGCCCATATGAAATATCTGGGAAGTTTTGAAAAGCACGTTAAATTTCTCTTTTTTAGGCAACAAATTCTTCGGCAGTCCTATTTTGTCACGTGGTGTGAGAAAGAACCAATTGAAATATAACAAACTCGCAGATGGGATATTAATCATATGAACAATTGCCATAATTATTACTAATTGTAATAATACTATTAGTTATTTCTCATCATATTATTATAAGATCATTTTATGGACTAATATGCTAAAAGAAAGAAAACAACAAAGTAAAGAGAACAATATAGCATTAAATCTCACCACCCAAACTTATAAACGGATAAAACATGTCCGAAATCTTTGCCTCCGCACATTCAATAGGGGAAATAAGAGACCAGGCACGTGTGGCTTGCTAGCAACCAGCATTGCCTCTCGGTGCCGCTCTCTGGCTGGCAGATATCGATTGCCATCACGTGGACATGCAATATTTGTACCCTGTCTGGCTTTTGCTAGTCCGATCGACATTGAGAAATCGAAAGCTATCTAGGGAAGGGACCACTTAAGATAATCATAAGTATTAGGCTATATCGAATTAAAATATTCAGCCGTCGTCAATCATGGTTGATCAAGGTGGCCTGGACAACTCCTAATCAAATGGCAACCGTTCATATGAAAATCACTATTTTCTTATATATAATTTTTTATTTTCTTATTCGTGAAATTAAATAACCATTATGTTATATGTGTAATTATATATTGTTATTTATTGTAAATCACTATTTTCAGAATTTTATAACACATGTTTTATATATGACAAATTAGCAATAAAAAATTACATTCTAATTCGTGCGCTCAACTAGTATATATAAAGCAAGAATATGGTGGACTCAATCAGATGGTCTCAAAATGCCCTGATCCTGAATGAATATTTCTCGATTTTTTGAGTTTTTTCAAAATAACAAATTTTTAAAATTTTAAAGTACATACATATAGATTTGTGGGACCGTTCATTATTTTCTCGATTTCTTTTTAAACAATAACATTTATATTTAATTTTTTTAAAAAGGTTTTAAAACATATAAATTTAGATTTGTGGAAACGGTCGTTGTTGTCTCGATCTTTTGAGCTTCTTTAGAAAATGAATTTTTTTAAAAAAATATGAATATAGATTTGTGGGAGTAATCACTATTTTATCTAGTTTTTGAGATTCTTTTAGAAAACAAAATTTTGAAAACATATATATACATATATAGAGGTAAATTGCACTGGTGGTCCAAAAAGTTTTACAAATGTTTCAATATGGTACAAATAGTTTTTTTTGTTACTTGATGGTACAAAATGTTTTAAAGTTGTTTCAGTATAGTACAAACTGTCATCTCGCTATTGACGCTGTCAAGCCGTCCTTTACAAGATCTATAAATTTTGCACAATCATGTAACTTACGTAAAATATTTTGTATTATTAAGTTACAATTTCAAAACATTTTGCACCATCATGTAACGTCCCACAAAAATCGGTTTTGCACCATCAATGTCGGCTTAACAACGTCAATGGCGAGATGACGGTTTATACTATATTGAAATAATTTTGAAACATTTTGTACCATCAAGTAACAAAAAAAAACTTTTTGTACCATATTAAAATATTTGTAAAACTTTTTGGACCACCAGTGCAATTTACCCATATATATATATATATATAAAGTTAGGTGACCGGTCATTATTTTCTCATATTTTATTTTTTGAAATTATAAGTATTTTATGAAAAGATCCAAATAAAACAAATAACGTAAGATCATATTTGCTTTTCAAAAATAAATTAGATCATATTTTCATAGATATGTTATATATTTACATTTAAAAAAGCAAATCATAAAGAAATAGATTTGTGGGACAACTCATTTCTTCTCGATTTTTTGAGCTTTCTTTAAAATAATATTTTTAAATAACATATAAATATAAGTTTGTGAAATCAGTTGTTGCTTTTTTCGTTTTTTGAGCTATTTTTTCTTAATAAAATGATTTTATTAATTACTCAATTTTTTTGAGCTTTCTTTTCAAAAAGATTTTTTTTTGTAAATAACATATAAACATAGACATTTGTGGGACTATTGTTATTTTTTCGATTTTTGAGCTTCTTTTTCAAGAGACAATTTTTAAAACATATAGATAAGATTTATAAATATTTTCTCCTTTTTTTGAATTTATAAACATACATATATAGATTCACAAATATTTTTTGGATTGATCATTATTTTCTCCTTTTTCAAAATTTTTTAAATTATAAATATTTTATGAAAAGATCCAGATAAAATAAATCACGTAAGATCATTTTGTTTTTTAAAAAATAGATCATATTTGTTATATATTTGTTTTTCAAAAGCAAATCATATTATATTTTTATTAAATATATGATGTATTATCTATAGTATATTATGTATGATATGTTATGAATAGTCGAGGTACTACACATAAACTATGACTGATTCGGCTGTTAAAATTATTGCTATCACAATAGTTCTTTAATTCTTGGTACACACGTGAGTTTATCTTAGTACATCTAGAATTAGACTCTTAAAGGTGAGTCATTCAATTTTTACTTTCTCCTGCACATAAACTTTTGTAGAACTTTTGGGTTCTCTAATCTTATGTGTGTGGTTAATGTAAGACATGAATAGTACCCTATGAATCTTGACAATATTGAAGACAAAAATTCCCGCCATGCTTGGAATTATTCTTTTAATTTTTTTTATGCATAATCTTGATAATGTTATATTTTTCAAGATTTGTATTGATTTCTCTTCTTTTATATAATTTTTTCCCTATCTAATTCGTGAAATTGAATTAGCATTAGTCTTATATATCTAATGAAGTATAAGCTATTGATTGTACATTAGTATTTTCAACAATTTATATCAGTTATTTTATATAATAAAATTAGAAAAAAAATCACATTCTACCTTATTCGTGAAATTAAATTAGCGTTAGTCTTATATATCTAATAAAGTATATGCTATTGATTGTAAATTAGTATTTTCAACAATTTATATCAGATGTTTTATATAATAAAATTAGAAAAAAAATCACATTCTATCACGTGTAACGCACAAGCTCCACGACTGGCTATACTATTTACTAAACAATTGGAACTCGTCCATTTGATTGATGAAGCAAGTAGGATGGGTTTCTCCACCCGCAAGATCTACCCTGCTCCATTTTTCTCTGGGTAATATTTAATTTTTATTTAATTGAAATGTACAAATCCTTTTTTTTGGTCACACCACTTGGTATTCGATAGTCCAACTCGCTTGATTAATCTAGATTCGAGCAAAGTCGATCCACCAAAAGATAAAACTCTCCCGCTCATAGATTTCCTCCAATCACAGCACCGAATCACCTAAAATCGACCCACGTTGGCAAAAAACCTATTTCAATTTATAACCAATTTAAGTAGATTTTTTTTATTTGTGAAATTAGAAATATTAAAAATTTGCGAGTCCTATAATTCTATTGCAATGATGGTTTTCTAATTAAAATTATTGAAATTTCAAATTAAGATTAAAGGGGAGAAATGTTAGCTTTTATACTATATATATGAAATATTAATTAGTACAGCCATTTGAAAAATAAGGGTCATTTACTATCAAGAGAGAGTTCACAAATTTTACATATGTAGTCTATTATTAGTTTCAAATATACTATTATTAGTATCACGATAAATCAAAGATAATTGATGAAAAAAAATTTCGACACACGGCATCACGCAGGTGTTGACCCTAGTTAATGCATAAACCAAACAATATAATGCCATGACAGATGAAATCCCCTCGGCTCTCCGGTTTCTGCTCTGTTCTCTCTGATGTTATTCATTACTGTTGGATTGATTTCCCAACTCTTTCAACTTAAATAGCAACAAGCTTCACTCTGATTACTCTGTTGTGAAAGTCCTTGACCAGCAATCTCTGCTCTGTATGGTTCCCCTAAATTAAATTCATCTTCTTCAATCTTTTGTTGATCACTCTTCAATGGCTTTTACTTCTGTTTGTACTGGAAACTCCTTTCTCTTCATGTAACTGTTGGGTCCATCCAGCTAACTTTCATTCTTTCACTGCCGTTTCCAGTGGGAAGTAACCATGCAGGCTTTTTGGACTCTGTTATGCGGTGCCACTGAGTGTTCGGGTGACAATGCCGAGAACGGCTGTGGCTCAGTCATCGACCCTTATTCTTGCATCCACCAAATTCTGATCATTTCAATCGACGCCTTGCTTCTTTTAGTTTTCCTGGTCTTGTTGATATGCAAATCATGCTCGGCGAAAAAATCCATAGCCACCTCCTGGTCAGCTCATTTTAGTCCCTTACAGATCGCCACTGCCGGTTTCAATGGGCTGCTGAGTTTGGGCTATTTGGGTTTCGGGATTTGGATTATCAGTAAGAAGATAAAAACGGAGCAGACTGTTCTGCCACTACACGACTGGCTAGAAGTCCTTTTTCAAGGGCTTGGTTGGTTGCTACTAAGCTTGACTGTTAGCATTAGAAAGCTATACTTTCCATTCGTGGGTTTCACCAGATTTTACGTTGTTACCGGCTCATTCTTTGCCGGATTTCTTTTCATTTCATGTGTCTGGGAAGTAGTAGTCAAGAACTCGGTCTCTTTGGGATTAATCTTGGACATAATGTCACTTCCGGGGGCGATTCTATTGCTGTTGTGTGTGTTCGAGAGACAAGATCATGGGGACCCTAATGGTTCCCTTTACGAGCCTCTCCAAGGAATGGAGCCCGAAGATATTGTTAAAGTAAAGGACAACGTTACCCCTTTTGCTTATGTAGGACTTCTCAGCAAACTGACATTTTGGTGGTTAAATCCTCTTATGAAGACAGGGAAGCACGAGATTCTCCAGGAGGATGATATCCCACTTCTGAGGAGAGAGGATCGAGCTGAGACTTGCTACTCAAGGTTCATGGAACGAATTCAAAAAAACAAGAAGGAGGGATTGAGTGATGCCTCTCAATCCTGTGGGCAATATTTTATGTAGAGAGGAAGGGTATTTTGGCTTCGGGAATTTTTGCATTGATCAAGGTTTTGGCCCTGGCAACAAGTCCACTGTTCCTCAGTGCTTTTGTCAAGTTGGTCCAGGGCGAGCAGGTGTTCGAGTACGAGGGCTATGCCCTAACTGCAAGTTTGTTCTTGGTAAAGTGCTTGGAGTCTCTTTCTGAAAGGCAATGGTACTTTCAAACCCAACTCATTGGGCTTCGGATCCGGTCCTTCCTATCAGCTGCAATCTGTGGAAAGCAGTTGAAGATCTCGAGTGCTGCTAGTATAACTCATTCTCCAGGCGAGATTGTAACTCTTGTTACAGCAGATGCCTATAGGATTGGTGAGTTTCCATACTGGTTCCACCAAATATGGTCCACGAGCCTCCAACTGGGCCTTGCACTTGCCATAGCCTATTATGCCGTTGGATTGGCGACTTTAGCTGCTTTGTTCATAATAATTGTCGTGGTGGTCGGGAGTTCTCCTTTGGCAAAATTGCAGCACAAGTACCAAAAGAAACTCATGGAAGCGCAAGGTCGGAGGGTAAAAGCCACCATGGAGGCGCTCTCTAACATGAAGGTGTTGAAGTTGTATGCCTGGGAGACACACTTTAAGGATGTTGTTGAAGAGCTGAGAAGGGAAGAGTCAGAGTGGATTGGCGCAGTTTTAGCCCAGAGAGGCTACAACTTGGTCCTCTTCTGGATGTCCCCGATCCTCGTCCCTGCGGTCACATTTTGGACATGCTACTTGCTGGGTATCTCTCTTAATGCAGGCAATGTGTTCACGTTCCTTGCTAGTCTTAGGATAGTTCAGGAGCCAATTAGGCTGATCCCTGATGTGGTCGGGGCCTTCATTCAGGCTAAGGTTTCCTTCCATCGAATAGTGAACTATCTTGAGATGCCAGAGTTGCAGAATAAGAATGTGAAGCAAAAGAAGCATGAATGGGGAGTGGATGAGGAGGCGGTTATTGTGGAAACCACTGAAATATCATGGGACTTGAACCGGAGTTCAGTGATGGCAACGCTAAGGAATGTAAATATGGCAGTGAAGCCTGCAGAAAAGGTTGCTATATGTGGAGAAGTTGGGTCAGGGAAATCAACTCTTCTGGCAACCATTCTCGGAGAAGTTCCGTATGTCAATGGAACAGTAAGTCCTAGCAAATAATATTCCTTGTTCAAATTTTCACATCTTTCACTGGCTTTCCCTGTTGGGTAAAAAAAAGAAGTTTCATTTTCATTCTCATGATAGGTGTTCAGTAGAATTTTAGGAACTTCTTATCTTGTATTACAGGTTCGGGTCCATGGAAGGATCGCATACGTCTCTCAAACAGCATGGATCCAGACTGGAACTATTCAAGAAAACATCCTATTCGGGTCACCTATGGAATCCACTAGATACCAGGAAACAATTCGGAGGTGCGCCCTAGAGAAAGATCTTGAAATGCTTCCATTTGGCAATCTGACAGTTATTGGAGAGCGAGGTGTGAATCTGAGCGGTGGTCAAAAGCAGAGGATCCAGCTTGCTCGAGCCCTTTATCAGGATGCTGACATTTACCTGTTGGATGATCCATTCAGTGCTGTGGATGCCCACACGGCAACAAGCTTATTCAATGTGCGGATTCTTGTGTTTTTATTATAAAAACAGTTGGACAGTGTACAGTTCGGAGTTGGATTGCAACAAGAATGGAATTGGATCCTTGTATAAGGGGTCGATTTTACATGGCGAATCCATCCATGACCCTGTCCAATCTTTTCATAAGTTTTTGCAATAAGAGCTAACTGATGTTTGGCGTTGTGTCTGATGTTGTCAGGAATATGTTATGGGAGCATTGTCAGGAAAGACAGTTTTACTTGTTACTCATCAAGTTGACTTCCTCCCAGCTTTTAATTCCATTCTGGTCAGTAATTTCCCATACAATCTACTGTCTTTAGCCTGTTCATCTTATTGGCGAGTTTGAGAATTTTGTTCTAGCTGATCGGTATGACATGCTTTCCATCCCTGTTGGTTGCAGCTAATGTCCTCAGGGGAAATCGTAAGTACCGGAAGTTATGATAATTTGATGGATTTGTCCCTAGAGTTCCAGGATCTGGTCAATGCACACAACTCGACCGCTGGTTTCAATCAGCAAATCGAGGGCACCCTCTCTAAGAAAGAACGATAGAGCAAAGAAGAGATCGAGAAAATCGAAGAGAAGGAAACCGTTGAAGCCTCTTTGAGGGACCAGTTGATTAAGGAAGAAGAGCGGGAGGTTGGAGATACGGGCCTTAAGCCTTACATACGATACCTTAAACATGACAAGGGGTTCTTATACTTTACCCTTGCAACACTCGCTCATGCCGTGTTTATCATTGGACAATTGGTTCAAAATTATTGGATGGCTGCAAATATCGGGAACTCTAACATGAGCAGGGTAGAGCTAAACTCGGTTTACACTGGAATAGGGCTCTTACTAGTGGTCTTCCTTTTACTTAGATCATTCCTCGTAGTTCGCTTAGGCATTGGCGCATCAGAGTCTATATCGACTCAGCTGCTACGATCTCTCTTTCGCGCTCCAATGTCGTTTTATGACTCCACACCTCTTGGGAGGATCCTCATTCGGGTACGAGTTTGAAATCAGTAGTTTAGTTGAATTGTAACATTATCTGCTGCTTTAAATTGACAGATTACAGGAAATTACTACTAAATTTTTCAAGGATTCTCTTCATTTGAAGTTATCTTCAGATCTAAATATTATCGACACTGACATGGCTTTCAGAATGACCATTGCATTTGGGACGACAATGAATATGTACACCATCTTTGTGATACTTATGTTTCTCACATGGCCAACTGTGTTCGTGATCATTCCTATGATTTATCTTACAATTGTAATACAGGTATTAAATTTTATATCTCGGTTCTGCCAAAATCTTTTCTCTTCTACTCACCATGTCAGTTTTACTATATTGTGATTCTTTGTACGAGATAGAAATACTACTATGCTTCCTCAAGGGAGTTGATGCGGTTGGATGGCATGACAAAGTCCTTTCTATCGAGCCATGTAGCCGAATCCATTGCCGGTGTGATGACAATAAGGGCTTTTGGGGAGGAAGATCGTTTCTTCTCAAAGAGTCTACAACTCATCGATGCGAATGCGAGTCCCGAGTTCCATACATTTTCTGCGAAGGAGTGGCTGGTCCAGCGGCTTGAAATCCTCTGCGCCATTGTCCTATCATCTTCTACACTCGCAATCACACTGCTCTATCTTGGATCTTCATACTCAGGTCTGTCTCCTCACCAGCTTGTAGGCCTCCATTCCATTCCCACACGTTGGGTCTTCATAGTACATTTGACTTTCCTAAGACAATTGTTAAGCTTTTAGATTGGTCGACAAGCTATTCTGTTATTACTTTCATGACAGGTTTTTCTGGGATGGCATTAGCATACGGTCTGTCACTAAATTTGTTCCTGGTGATCTCTGTCCAGTACCAATGCATGCTTTCCAATCTTATTGTTTCCATCGAAAGAGTGAAGCAGTATATGCACATTCAGAGCGAGGCTCCTGAAATAATCGAAGGCAATAGGCCTGATCCCAACTGGCCTGCTACCGGCAGTTTAAGGATATTCAATTTAAAGGTAGACAACACAAATTCACGTCTGTTCCTACAATGTCATTCCAGTCTAGGAAAAATTCAAACATTTGATGTCATATAGTTTTGAATGCATTCGTTACTGCGAGCAGGTTCGATATCGGCCAGGGGCCCCATTAGTACTTCAGGGGATAAGTTGCAACATCGAAGGGGGGCACAAGGTTGGTATTGTTGGCAGGACGGGTAGCGGAAAGACTACCCTTATCAGCACACTGTTCCGTTTAGTTGAACCAACTGAGGGGAATATCATCGTTGATGATCTAGATATCTGCAATATTGGGCTCCATGACCTCAGGTCACATTTCGGGATCATACCACAGGATCCAACCCTTTTCGTTGGGACAGTGAGGTACAACCTAGACCCGTTAGTGGAGCACACTGACGATGAGATTTGGGAGGTAATGCATAGGTCCTAACCAATGGTTTCCAGTGTAATGTTCTCCTGCATGACAAACTTGTTTATATTGCCGATTTCATCAGATTTTCCAGAAATATCTTTTCTGTATGCGGTTTGACACTTGCTGGATTAATCACTATGCCTTTGGGCTGATTTTGTAAGACATTCCTAAATATCTTAAGAGAGTTACTGTTTTGTGGACATGAATAGGTTCTTGGCAAATGCCAGCTCCGGGAAGCCGTACAAGAGAAGGACAATGGCCTCAACTCTCTAGGTAATAGGAACATATGAGGAAATGAAAATCACAAGAAAGATGTTGAGTTTCTTAGTCAGGATCATCAGTTTCGGGTTAAATGCAGTTGCGCAGGATGGGTCGAACTGGAGTATGGGACAGAGGCAACTATTTTGCTTGGGACGTGCATTGTTGAAGAGAAGGCGCATACTCGTTCTTGATGAAGCCACAGCATCCATTGACAGCGCAACCGATTCAATCCTCCAGAGAACGATCCGAACAGAGTTTGCTGACTGTACGGTCATAGCAGTAGCCCACAGAATACCAACCGTTATGGACTGCACGATGGTTCTCGGCATGAGTGACGGTGACTTTTCCACTTTTATCTTTTCTTCATTTGCTCCATAGACTGAGTCATTCACAAATCTAGATGGATTATGATAGTCATGAACATTTTCCCGATATTTAACAGGAAAACTGGTGGAGTACGATGAGCCCATGAAGCTGATAAACAGAGAGGGTTCTCTATTTGGGCAGCTTTACAGGGAGTACTGGTCTCGAACTGCAAACGCTAGCAATTATTTGGAGGGAATTTAAGGCTTTGAAAGCAGGCTTCTTCTGGCTATTTACTATTGGATCTCGGAAGCAGAGCAACGAGTGAGAGGAAACCCACCTATGTGAGGAACGAGCATATATTAGTTGGTTTTCCTTTGGAGGGAATGACAGGATTCGAAGAGTGAGTTTTATTATAGCTCCATTTAAGTTTGTGTCAGTTATAGACTTCCTATGCTATCTGTCATGGCACTACGGGATAGAAATTCTATTCAGATGTACAATTTTCAGTAATCTCAAAACGATGTTCGATTTCTCTGAAGGACGATGGAGGATAGAAGAGTCAACATGATAAATTGAGAACATTTAGGTCGTAAGGAATATAGGCATGACGAGGAAACCTTGAGCAGTCGAGTTGTCAGGCAGCATTATGCGGAAATCCATGGAAAATCTACTACGGCAGGCCTGAAGGGCAATTGATATTTCAAATCCATCAAAGTAATTGTGGGCAAGAGCGGCTTCATAACCATGATTAGCATAGAGCAGATTAGTTAAAAACTTCAGGTTACAATGATTAGTTAATAAACCATACGTTACGTTAATACAGTGGAATGTGCATCCACCACAAAGATTTACAGGGAAAACTGCTCGTAGTGCAGTATCACGTAACCAATGATCTATACATTCCGTTCGTTCACGTTGCACATTGGACCAGGCTGTTCCGGGGCAATATAATATGGTTAACACCAGTTTTTTTTTGTTCATAGCAGCATGCTTATTCCTCCTTAGCCAGGACTAGACCTAGCCACCGAGGAGACCCACAGAGGATCGTGCATTCCGCTGTCAGCTAGACAATAGATGATCCCCTCAGACCACGAGTATCCCGGCTCGACTGTTCTGACTCGTTGGAATATGTAATTCCAAGCCCTGTATCAGCCTGAGGTGTCCTCGCTTGGCATGTTGGAGCATTGATGAGTTCTAGAGGAAAGTGACATGGCCTTCCAGCACATGACCTAAAGGACTCGCTCCTGAGGTATCATTGTGCTTCAAGGCCGAATATCGAGCTTCGAGCAGATCAAGCCTCACGAAGGGGGTGGATTAGGCGCAAAGACTTCTTAACGAACATAGCTTGTCTAGCCTTCTTCGCTTGGTGTTCTGGCTCTAGGCCCACTCGAGGACCAACGCGAAAGACAACGCCTTAGATCATACTTGAAAGTTGATACTTGAGATAACTGCCTCGATAAGTTGTGGCAGATCGAGAAGGAGCAATGCAAACTGCAACGTCAATGGTGCCGGTCTTCCCTATACCTATGCGATGTGCCATGCACTTAAGGACCTTATACTCTGAACTCTCGTTACTTGTGGAGTGAAAGTCGGCTATATGGCACTGGCGGGCTTATGTCGTGTTCCATTTATTTACTTCACCTCCGAGATCATAACCTACTGCTCAAACTTGTTTCATTGGGTCCCCAACCTCCAAAATGCCAGTATACGTGCGTTAGCTAAAAACTCTTCTTTCGATTGATCTCGTCTTTCAATTAACTGACTAATAAACAGCTCGATAAACAAAGCAATTCGTAATGGGTAAAAAGTAAAGAGTTCAGGGCCCTTACTATTGACATGAAATGAACTGAAAAGATAATTTTACTCTATTTTTACCGATAGTGAATCCTCGTATCCGCTTATTTTTCTCAATCCTATATCCAAGTACGATAAATTATAAAACGAATAAACTTGTTGACACTTCTCTATTATTATTATTATTATTATTATTATTATTATATAATAATTGGGTCTGACAAGAATTACATTGTTGTTAGTGATTGATAATTGGAAAAATTCATCTCTCTTCACGTTCTCTGTTTTGCTGAACCCCCAAACCAGTTTCCAGACTAGAGCTTCTTCGGCTCTGAAGAAGAATTAATGGCTTCCTTCGTGTCCACAGGATCCCTTATAATGGTGAGCCCGCACCCTTAAGAGCTTTTGTGGGCACCGGCTTCTTCTGACTGGCTCTGAAGTCTGAACAGAATCTGAGTACAGACCGCCCGCGAGCGTGGGAGAGAGAGAGAGATGGCGGCTTCTTTTAGGTGGGTAATGCAGCTGCACAAGGACGTGCCACGCGCCGCCAAGTTCTACTCCCAGGGCCTCGACTTCGCCGTCAATGTCTGCACCCTTCGGTGGGCGGAGCTCGAGTCCGGCCCCCTCAAGCTCGCCTTGCTGCAGGCCCCGAGGTAATCTCATTCTTAGCGCCTCCGACTTGTTCGACGAATTGTCTCAGTGAACATGAAGTTCGGTTCTTTCACGGATTTCGGTGCAAAAAGTTCTCTCATTTCATTCGTTCTCTACCTAATTTGAATGTGGAGCGGCTGCTAGTAAGGTTACTCTGTGAAAAATGTATGAAATTTTCTCATCCCACCCCCGCCTCTGTTCATATTGATTCTGCCTCTGGGTCTGCTCAGAAGTGAGTATTTATTCTCAGCAAAAGGGAGCAGTAGTTTTGCTGTCTATAGTCACTGGTGGTGTGGTTAGCTTGATTGATGTCTTGGCGGTTTGTTCATGTCGACATAACATAGGACTGGTTTCTTCAACCCGTGCCATATCCGGGTTGCCGGGATCATGTCTTCTGCTCGGATTCATTTTTCTCAGTAGTATCACTTGGTCCAATGTCGTTGTCGTGACCAATTAATGGCTGCCCATCATAAATCCAGCTTCTCCCGGTTGAAAGACTGGAACATGTACGATTGGGAGGGGGTGTGCCATGTTGATTGATGGTTTTATATGTGAGAAGGATCCCCTTATCCTTTGCTTTCCACTTTGGGACTCAACATTTGCATTATCACCGTGCAAGTTTCTTCATATGAAAACTCTCTTCTTAGAAGCAAAAAAGGAAAAAGAAGGTTTCTCTTATTATATTGGGAAAATGGTGATGAAGAAACTTTGGTTCTATGGGATTGTTTTATGGTTTCACCTCCTGAGGAAACTTGTGTTATGAGTCTTTGCTCAAACTCTTGTTGTCGTAGCTGAGTTAACTTCAAATGACGGGTAAATTTATGCTCAAACCAGTTCCTTGTTAATTATTGCTATGTTAAATGTTCGCACAGCATGACATCATTTCTCGCCAAATTCTGGCTTAATTAAAGTCCCTGTAGGTGAGGTATTTTCTCAGATCTCTTGGTCAGCTTCCAAGAGGTACCTTGACTAGCATTCTCTGCAGATAAGCTCGTACGACAATATGCGTTTTGTGAATTGCTGATTCTAATGAGGTTGCTCTGTTCGGGCTTTTGCAGTGATCACATTGTGCAGAAGGGATACTCCTCGCTGCTTTCGTTCACAGTTACTGATATTAACAATACAATCACAAAGCTGATGGCATTAGGAGCTGAGCTAGATGGTCCTATCAAATATGAGATCCACGGTAAGGTATAATTGCTGCAACATAGATGCAATTACTTTCCTGTCTCTTAACATATTTGGTGATTCAATGTGATGGAAGTCGTGCTTATGGCTTTCTGGTCCAGGTTGCTGCGATGCGATGTGTTGATGGCCACATGATAGGGCTCTATGAACCTGCCTAGTTCAGACACCCACCGATCGACAACCATTTGCTCTCCCAGTTGAAATGGCAGAGAACTGGGTAAATGGATATTGTCGAAGCCACAGATTCTGTTACTTTCGAGAATCGAGAGAGAGAGATGCATTGAGAAAACTTTTTACTTCAGATTCCAATGGACGAACTAGGTGTGCATTCATGTGTACTGCAGCTGCAAAACTTGTGAGGAGAGTAATAAGAAGTGGAAGGAGTTTATTTCATTTGTTGCTGTTCACTCTGTGTTTTCCCTTTAAGAGGAAATATCTCCACTTTGGTAAAATCGAATGCTTCAGTTTATCAGCAACTCATCGATTATGATCAACTTCTGTATGTATAGTCGCGACTTCCTCTTTCCATTTTCCGAAATGGAGGAACAACCTTTAAAAGCGTATGCTAACGATAAGGCATGACTATGAATTAGTTATCTAGTGATGAGACTGCACATTATGTTAAGGCCCTCGAGACCAAAAGGTAAGAGGGCACGGACATGTACAACCCATTGATCGCAATTGTCGATGGTTGAGAAGGTCTCAACTTTGACCATACTAAAAACTTCAGATGCAACCTCAAGAGCCCACTGAGGGGGAGAACAGGTGGAATAATATTCTCACATGGTCAAATAAAGATTAACATGAGGCAGAAAATCAGTGCAGTTCTATTCCAGTTAATGCTTTCTACAGCAAGATCAATTGACTGAATACATCTTTAGCCTGGTTTTACAAATCAGACCTACGTACATATGCCCCGACAAGTGTCTCGGAAAAACTGGAGACGACATCTTCGATGGTGCTACATGATCATATTAACTTATGCCAAAGAGCAACTAAACAGTGAATAAACGGGATGAATAACAAAATCAATCGAATCAGCTAAGCATGAAAATTCACGCGATAATTAATCATCGCTCATTCTGATGTATATATTAATTTGAATCGAAATAATGCACTCCCTTTTGGGTGATGAGATTGCTGAGATGGGAGTGGTGGGAACTGTTGGTATCAGAGATTCGTTTTTGGGAAGAGGGGGAGACCGCCTGTCAAACTGCATCATTCAGACTTCATCATCCATGGATCGATTGGCTAGCTTATTAGCAAGCCCTAGAAGGACCCGAGACCAGAGAGAGACAAGCAGCCCTTTTATATATTAAGTTAAGGCACCCGTATTCCCCGCACCCTGGCCGTTGGTCTATAGCAATCATGTGATGAGTATTGAGGGGCATAACGACTTGATGGCATCAAAAAACTTCTCATATCGATCATCCATTATGCGAGTGTGGCTCCATAGTAAAGAATAGCTCAACATTGCCAGTAGAAGATACTTCTAGAGTCCATCATTACGTTGATTCAAGTTCCAAACATGGATAACAATGAATATATATATCACCGATTGGTAGACCACATTTAGCAGTTGATGAACTTACTCTAGCTAGACTATGACACGCATCGAAGTTTATCCGATTGTGAGCGATCCAGCTTGTACATATTACGAAACGGACTTCTGAAAAATAGTTCAGATTCTTTATTCTGCCGAGTAATTACTAATTAGTTGCCTACGGGAAATTGACACTGCAGAAGGGCTTGAGGTTTTGCCCGACAGCCCCTTCAGTTTCTCTTTTGCCTTATTTGCAGGGATCGGCCACACGCTTCTGTAAAATCTATTAATATGGCATGTATTAGGTAAAGTTTCGCGTTGCATTGGTTCATTAATAAAGTGCTTGCCTTATTCAGATATTAAAGGAGTTTGCTCACCCCTTTAAAGTTTCGAATTTGATTATATTATTGCGAGACTGTGAGAAATACTTCCATGAATATGCCATTTTTTTTTGATAATTTCTATGACTATGCTATGTTTGACATAGATAGTATGCTTGAAACGAGCCACCCATGGAAGAAAAGGGAAAAGAATCTAGCTTTATAAGTTATGGTTGTTAATCTGCCGCACTGAAAGGAAAACGCGAAGCAAAGAGAGAGTTGGACTGACACCTAATTAACAATGAAGGTCAAACTTACGTGACATTCGAGAAAATGCAATCCGCTTAATGAGAAGAGAAAGGAAATATTTAGTACAGTGGCCAACTTTTTTTGGATGAAATACAGTGGCCCACTTGTCATGTATTGTTCAGGAGCTAAAAGCATGAGTTTCATTTTATGTAATCTGGCCTAGCCTGTCAGAATTACTAGAAAAAAAAATGAGTTTTGAGGAAGGGGTCATGGTGCAGTAGTATAAGATGTCGACTCGAAATTAAGAGATTTCAAATTTGATCATCAGTAGTTGGACTTATGTGCCCTATTTTTTTCAATTTCTTCCTTATCCACTTGTATTAGGCTAATGAGATTCCCTTATTTACCAAAAAATAAGGTATAATGCAGTGACATATTTTTTTACCTAGTAATTAAGAAGTTTCAAATTTGATTATTATGATGGGACTGCTTGTGCTTTTTTATTAGCTAAAATTTTATATTTTTTTGTTTTAGGTGTATGAATTTTTCTTGTAATAAAAAAAAGTTTTTCTTTTGTAATTGTAAGAAGAAAATATCTTTTTATATAGTGAAAAGAAGAAGTGGATCAGGTACGGAAGTGAAAAGAAACCCTAAACATGGTTATAAGAATTAATATAATGACCACTACTATACATTGAGAAACACAGGGCAAAGAGATATATAAATTAAATAAATGGAATATAGCCTTTAACTAGTAAACTTTCTAGATTACCAGAAATGATAATCGTACCAAAATGAAAGAAGACAGTCTTGACTTGAACAACGGTCTCACGGCAAAACTAAAACACAACAAAGTCGTGAAGAATTGAGCCCAGTGTCATAAGTTTGCCGACTCGAAATTATTAGGTCTTAAAATCATCAAGTCTTGAATTCGATTCTCATTAGTAAAACTCCAATAACCATTTATCTAGCTTTTGCTATTTATATATCAAATCATGCGCCTTCCTTGTAACTGAAAAAATAACAAAATTCTAAATCATCATGGAGTATATATATATTACATATATATATCAAGTAAACTGTTGAGTATGTCCCCTATTCAGTGGGGAACCTGAAGACCAGAGCGACAATGAGATCGGACGAAAAAGGAATGGATGAGATCTCAGATTATCCTAAGATTATATTTCCTATTTTGTAAGGATGTAGTATCTCTTAGATCTATAAATATGAAAATTATCTATAAGGGATGTTCTATAATATCTTTAGAATATTTCAAAATGGAAAATATTTTAGGATTATATTAGGATATCTTTGAGATATTAGGAATGTATTGTATCTATTTAAATGGAAAGGGTCTTGTAACAAGACAACACGTTATGTGAAATCGGGAAATCACGTGTAATCCTCTTGGGAAGTTCTCAGGTAATTCTCTTGGAGTCTCTAGAGTTTCATGGAGTGAGAATTGAGAGGATTGTGAGGCTCTTCTCGGATTTGGTTCTTGTAACAGGGGTTAGGAAACATGAGTGAAAATTTGAAAGGTCTTGTAAGACGATTGAGCAGAGAGTTAGTACGGAAGCCCAAAAGAAGTTGTTGATTAATTGGGGAGTGTTATCTTGATAGGCTATCTCTTGATTTATCAGTAACTCAGTATGCTTTTTTGCTCATATATTTTGTTTGGATTTTCAGACTATATGGTCTACGTGCCATTTGTTTGGGTCTTGTGCCTTGTATTGGTTTGGCCTTGTATTTTGATCCTTTGATTGATTAATGGAGGAGTGTGTTGATACGGATCGAAAAAAACTGCTGAATAAATTGGAGAAGAGTTCAATGTGATTACCTGAAGATCGAGGATTAGGAGCTTATCAATGTTGGCGATGAGGAAATAAGATCACTGCCGATCAATTCAAGCAAATTAACTTACATGTAAATGCGTGACTTGAGCTTGGAAGTCACAAATTAGCCGCAAATAGTCACGAAATAAGTGAAAACGAACATATTGCCTAAAAAAATGAAATATGAATATATGAGAGGTTAAATTAGGTTTTGGCTACAACAAGAGGGAGCTCCCTTCAGTCCAAGCACAGAGGGCTTAAGATATAACTAGTCTCCCGCTTCATTCACTCATTTATCAAGCAACAATCTCCAGTGCTTTCACTTGGTATTTGGATGAATGAGTCGGGAGCCAATTAAATCCTAGTGCCACCCAACAGGTAGGATCTAGGAATTGTGACTGTTTGAGATGATCGGCAGAAATGCATGCATGCCTAGCAAGGACAGTTTTACAGCTAATAGAAAGAACAAGAACATACAAAACCTAATTACCAAGGCTAAGTGGACGCCTAAGCAATGATTAATCTTATCAATCAAATATAGAATGAAGATCTTTTCGTGGTTTTGCCGACAAAACAAGAACGAATATGTAAGAACTTTATAACAGTCCTGAATTGAAGGACTTCCCACTCCTAAAATGACCCACAAGAAGCTAGAGAGAAGAGAAACCCTAGCCATGAAAAGTGCCAAGCAATCCAGATCAGCATGCTATGATAACTGAGAGATCCTATTAATTTAAAAAGACAAAGACAAACATCAGGCAAAGTAGATCGAAATCTCTTGATGTTCTCTCACCGAAGCCTACAATGGTTACTCGTGGATTTCAGGGGACAAGAATTTGAGGACGGATATGGAAATCTGAAGGTTGCATGTATGTGTTTGTGTGCGTTTCTGTAAGGGTATAAAGTGAAGAAAGAAAGCGACTCGTCAAAGGGAAAAGGGCTGGTGATGAAAGTCAGGAGAGCTAGCCAGCTGGTGCTCGAGAGGTTCATAAACCTTCAGCTGGAGCAAACTACAGATCTACCAGGAGTGAACTATAGATGGCTTAAATAACAAAGCAGGAAGAAGAAAGACTGATAGAGTATATGGTAAATATATTATTAAAACATGCTTTCTAGTTTAAACATACGTAGCGGAAATTATATAAGATATTTTTACAATTATATAATTTTTTTGGTGAATTATATAATATTTTTTCTTCTATCATCATCACTGTTGCATAATAAATTTTTTTTTCACTATTCATATTCTCCATCTACGTACTCTTTCTTTGCATTCCCTCGTCACTTTCCTTTTTCTTTTTTTTTTACTTGAAAAGATCATGAAAATCCTTCATATATTCACTGCAAAAGCGGATACAAGAAAAAAAATATCCAATGGGAATATTACATGAGTGTAGTGGAAATATAACAATTTATCATCCGGGCAATCTACAAAGAAAAAAATAATTTGGTGGAAATTAATCTTATATAATGCCCTCCTCACTTTCCTATCGCATATGAGGAAAGTAGTCTTATATAGTGGTATGTGTATATTTATGCCTTCAGCATGAACATATGCTAACTTGCTCTTTTTTCTCCTATATCTGGAAATAATTTTGTGCAAATATCTTACTCAAATTGATCAATTAATTAAGTAAATTCATTATCAAACTTTCTTGAAAAAGAAGATTATCAAGGGCATCACGTTTAATTACTTGGTTTTTTGGGTAAGTATTAATTACTAATTTTTCTTGGTCAAAATGAAGATCCTAACAAAGGAATGGATAAATGAAGTAAAAGAGGTATGTGAAACTTCGCTAACAATGATTATGAAAAAATATGTGTAAAAATTTATTATTAAATTGGAGAAAAAGATAAAATATGAATAATTATGTTGTTGAATTTGAAAAAAATAGAGTGTAGTGGAGTTGTAATAGAATTAAGCTCCATTAACAAATGAAACAATTAATAGTCATTAACCCTAGAAAATAAATATAAGGGGATTTGAATCTTTACAGGGAATTGACAAAACAAAGGATGTACTGATTCTGTTGCCCTTAGAAGCTTTCTTCCTTTGGGCAAAACCTTCTGCCCTTTGGATAAAATTAAGCATGTACTTCTTTGTTGACCGATAAAAGTTGCCATGTTAGAGGAATTATATATACAGTCAAGGGGAAAAAAGATCAAATCAAACTTCACTGTACATTCCAGGAAACCTATAAGGGATTCCATTTATGCTGAAAAAGAATGCTTGGCATTGTCCTTTCCTGCCTTTTCTTCTTTGGTCATATTCACGAGTTTTTGCCCAAATTAATCAATTTTTGAAATTATTTCTCATTATAGACTTCTTCACAAATTATTTCCCACAATAAACTTATATTATCCATCATTTATTTTTAGAGACCCTAAAACTTTTTCATTGTTTAATTTTAAATTCCTCTCTGAACTTTAAAGTGTGGAAATTAAGTTAAAAAAGAAAGAAAAGACCAATCCATTCGTGATGGCAAGGGTCGTTGTTGGGATGGGACCGCTAGGTGTGTAAAAAACCAAAAACTCAAATTAAACCGCCGAACCAATTCAAATAAAAAAGAATTGAAATATTCAAATCGATTGATAAATCTAATTCAATGTGACATTTTAGCCAAAAAAAAGGTTTCATTAATGACTCAATATAGTCACTTCGCTGGAATGCAATTCATTGGACCGAAGGGCTTTAGTTAAGATTATTTTTTTGAAAATGAAAATACTAAAAGACTTAAAATAAAATATGACTTTCATATTAAAATAAAATTTTAAAAGATTTATAAAAAATAAAACACTATTATCCACTAAAAAACAGCTTTAATTTAAAATTTGACCCATAAGAATTACATCTTACCAAGTGAAACCCATTTATTTTTATCTAGTTCTAATTTTTAATGTTCTTTTAAAAATCCAAATAATTGGTTAACAAATGGAAAAATTAATTATGTTTTGCTTGGTTTTCATCATAAGCTAATTATAGTTCGGGCTTATATCCCGAAACTAACTGAATTATATTTTCATTGGAACGATTCTTCGGAATAAATCGAACTATGCCCACTCCTAGGGGCCCCCACCACCCCTCTCTCCGTTTGTTCAATCGTGCCTCCTTTTAGTTTATTATATAAGTTTTCATTCTCTTACATTTAGGAAAGAGACTTAATATGAAATGACGAAAACGTTTTAGGGACTTTAGAAGTAAATGAAAGATAGTATAAATCCATTATGGAAAATAGTTTGTGAAGAAATCTATTGTGGAAAATAGTTTCGAAGGGGAACTAATTTGGACAAAACTCCATATTCACTGTTAGACATGCAAAAGGTTTCCCAAAGAGCTACAGTGGTACTTACTATAATTATTATTATCTGAATCCAATAAAATAATCTATTACTAATAGGATTAATAATAAAAAAATATCAAACTTTTCATATTTTAACGGTACGGACTTTTTTTCTATAACTAATTAAATCACAAACTACTGATTTGATAACAATGTTAGCACACCGTCAATTTTTCTGTTAATTTTAATCGAAATTGTTGACGTGTACATGATGGTGTCGCGTGACACACGATGATTGGCTGAGTGGATCCCACATTTAAAAAAAAAAGATATTCTAAGCATTAAAAAAATAACAAAAAAAAAGAAAAGAAAAGCCGTAAGGCCTATTGTGAAGAGGAGGAGACGTGGCCGGTGGTAGGGAACCCTCGCGCCCCCTCCCCCGAACCCCAAAAAATTGGGGTTGCCAACGATCTCTGTTGTCTCCAGCGACCCCAATGGGGTGAGGGCTAGCGTCGAGGCCCCTATCAGTCATAATCGAAAAACCCCCAAAATTGGGGGTTTTTTATTCCGACCGGTGGGAGGCTCGACGCCGATCCCCACCGCTCCAATTGGAGGGGTGATGGCCGACGTCGAGACCCCCACCGTCGGCCACCTCCCCTCCTCCTCACTTGCGGGCTTTTCTTTTTTCTTTTTTGTTATCTTTTTAATTTTTAGAATTGTTTTAAATGTGGGACCCACTTGACCAATCATCGTGTGCTACGTGGCAACATCATGTACACGTCAGCAATTCTGGTTAAAATTAACGGAGAAATTGATGGTGTGCTAACATTGTTATCAAATCGGTAGTCTACGATTTAATTGGCTAAAGGAAAAAAGTTCGTGCTAAAACCGTTAAAATGTGAAAAGTTTGAGATTTCTTTTTGTTATTAACCCTTACTAATACAGAAAATATGAAACTTAACGTATTGTTTCTCGAATACTTATTGATCAGGGTTATATCCCAAAATGAAATATCGGAACTTACTCTGATAATCGTTTCAAATAATAAATAATTGATGCCAAAGGTTCATCTCGAGCCACTGCAGTCGTTTAGAGTTATCCCAAACAAAAGTAACAGAACTCGCTTCCGTAATTTTTCTTAATAAATCAGTCGATATTCTATGTAAATATGATGTACAACAACTATTGAATAAAAAGCAACAAATATTTATATATGTTACATGCATAAAAGCATCTTTAAAATGTATCATTTCATTTTCTTTTCAATCTTTTTATATATGTTTCTTATTATTTTTTTGGGTAAAGAAAAGGTGCTAATGCCCAAAGCTTATTAATTAATTAAGAGAAACAACTCTCGCATGAGAATAGACAAGGCAACATATGGAAAGGATCATAGTGCATGATGTTTTTGAAAATGATTTGGCAAAATAGCACAACAGTGTTGCACAACTAAATTTTGTTGGCATCTTTTTATTGGATCAGTATAAAGGTTCCTTTGTAACGTAAAAATATAACGTACATACATTAGTTTCATTTTATTCTGTAGTGATTCAATGATATAATAAGCACACAATCCACCCAGGTGCAAGAAACGTGCTCCTCACTGGTAAATTTAGTTTGCACTTAGATATGATAATTATTATGACTTAATTGGATCCTGCATCGTATGTGTGTACCTTCAATAATGTTCAGATTGGAGGAAGAACACATCATTTTGTCGTATCCATTTTCTTCAATTTTTTTCTCCTTCGGTTCTTGCTTGTATTTTATCAGCTTTTGACATAAAGTTACCCCAAAATAATTGAAGGCAACACACGTCTCTTCTAGCTGAGAATGGTCGCTGTGTTATGAGCTAGCCAAGGTCCTCTTCATTTTTGGATTTTTGTTTTTTGGTTTCCGATGACAGTAGGAGGTGTATATTCATCCTATTGGAGATTTAATATTCTTACTCAAAATCGATTTATCCTGATCACAATGTGCTTTTAAAGAATTTTAATTGAACTAAAAGCAAAAAAAGACATCTATAGGAATTATAATGTTGTTGCAGCTCATAAACCACAAAGTGTGACCCAAGTTAGCAAATCATGGACCAAATATATGTAGCAATATCAGAGTGGATCTTGCATCGAGAGATGAATCATGAGATGGCCGTGGTATACAATTATGGGAATGAGAAATTTCTGTAATTTCTTTGTTTCATTGAATTATTTAATTTGCTTTGTGGGGGAAAATCACGTCGGATTATATTCTCCGTCACCACTTCTATTAAAAAAATTACAATAAAAGAGGAAGAAACTACTTTGCCTTTGTCTTAACTATGGATGATTCAAGGGTTCGGTATTTGTCCCCTTAAATAAAATTTTGTATTCGAGTCTTGTGAACAATTATTGATTGAGAGAATTTTACTCTTTAGTAACCGATCAATCTCGAACAGAATTAGTAAAAACTCGTTGGACTTGAGAATATATTACGGTACACGCTGAAAACTTGTCTCGTCAACCTTAAAGGCCTGCCTTCTATGAATGAAAGGGTACTCTTCCTTCCTTTTCCATTTTAATTTTTTCCAAATAGGGCAGACGAGACGACCGATGTCGCTGGCAACTTTCTACAGGATCCGATTCTTTCATTTTACTCAAATAATAATTAATAGTTACAACATCTGTTGGTTCTTGTAAACTTCAGTCGACTTCCACCCAAAAAATAGTAAAACTATGAATTTCTACTGGAATACTTATTGTAAATCACGGCATTGATAAATCCTTGCACACCGTTTATAAATTTATGGAAGAGATCACGCACCTCATTTCATGCTGCCTAAAGTTGAGACTCGAGAGTGCTTGGAGTCTGTATACCTTGTATGAGGTATAGGAGATTACCCACCTCAAAGTCAGTTTGTTGAGATGGGCAAATAAAACGGCATCGCAAAATAGAATATCAATAAATTGTATATAAATTATATTAGGTCTTACAACTAGCATATCAATGTAAATGTGCAACGCCTAATTGAATAAGAGAGGAAGAGGTTTCGTGAACTTAAACTGTGTTTGATAACTCAAATTAAGTATTAAAATTAAATTTTCAGCACTTAATGGAGTAAAACTTGTTTAATAACAAAACATTAAAATTGACTTAATTTAATGAGTAAGTCAAAAAAATGTTAAATCATTAAGTAATTCAAAACTTACTTAATCATTAAGCACATTTTAGTTAATTCGCTCAACTGGGATCTATTTTACTATATTTGTAGTGGTGCCCCACAACTTTCACAACATTTGCAAATTAGTCCATCTAATTTTGGACCAAGAGTAAGAGAGAAAGACAGTGTGGTGGGGGGGAGTGCGACTGGAGAGGGAAAAGGGCAGTGGTGACCCCAATCTCGACCATCACAGCCCTAATCGAGGTCGTTGGCAACCTCACTTGGGCGGTAATGTCTAGAATCGGAGCCATTACCACCCTCAATTGTCAAATCGGAGTCGTGGGGGCTCTATCACCGCTGCCGGCGGCACAAAGGAGGTCACTGGCGACCTCCTATGTGCCGATGGGGGCCAATGAGGTGACCTCCTCTATGCCAATGGAGGCTAGTGACGGAGCCCCCATGACTCCGATTTGACTCCCTCTCTCTCCTCGATTTCATAGAGGGAGATTTCGGGCAGTGGTGGTCTCGATCCCAGCCGCCACTGCCCAGGTGAAGTCCCCGGTGACCCCTGACGTTATCGACGACCTCGATTTGGACAGTGGTGGTTAGGATCGGGGCCATTACCGCCCCTCTCCCCATTGTCAGATATGTCGATTTGACTTTTTAAAAAAAATTGAAAAAAAAAATAAAAATATTTTGACAAAAATTAAAAGAAGAAATAGTTTGCGATTTTTCGGTAACTAGGATCTCTAATGATATAGGTTGTGTTTGGTTTCATAATAGGATTTTAAAATCAGATTTTGATTTTGAGTTGAATAAATGGGGCATATCCTTTAATTTTGTATGAGTTATGTTGTTTTGTTGTGAAAAAAAGTGGTATAAATGGGGCCCACTCTTTGACTTTGTATGAGTTATTTTGTTTTGTATTGAGTAGAGTTAAGTTAGAATTGTGATTCTAAAATACTATCCTAAAACCAAACAAGCCCAAAGTTTTCAACACTTATCTCATCAAATAAAATTTACTTAATTCATTAAGCACTTATTTATTTAAACACGAATTTTAAGTAGTTAAATTTCAGCACTTAATTTAAGTCCAAATAAACACAACCTTAATATGGAGTCATCTATTTATAGATTCCCTTAAACTTGCATTGGTTTGTAATTGACATGACTCTTTCTAATGTTGAAAATTAATTGACATGGCATGAGGTAATATATGTCCAGCAAAAAAGACATGAGGTACTATACGTATATTACACGGTGTGAGGATGTAATGAACTCATATATATATTTCGATTCTTGGGTCGATTGTTTTCCCCAAATATAACCAATATATGTATGCAACATATAGATATATACTTGCTCATTTAGATACATGCTTTTTTTTTCAGTTTACACCATGATATTTGGAAGCTCAATAGACCGTAATTCATCTAGTTTAAGCTGGACAGTGTAGAGCTCTGTCAGCGTAAAATTTTTATATTTATTGGATTTGAATATGAGACTTTACTAAAAGGAAACAAATATTGAACTGTTTGAATCAATTCATATCAGTATACATAATTTTCTTTAATATAATTCCTTCTTTTTTTTTCTTTCCTTCCTTTTTGCTGAATTATTTCTAACTCCTAGTAACTTGCTGATGTTGACACAAAGAAAAGAAGATCTCATGGTCTAATATACCGAGGTACACTTCCTTATATGTTTTTTTGTTGCAGGATAAGATTTAAATATGTAATATTTTTAATATATATATATATATATATATTGGTAAATAACATTTTTTTATACATCAGCATAATAATAACAGCAATAATTGTAGAGAACAAGTACCGATGCATGCGGGGCACAAGGGGACACATCACACGCTTTATATTGTCCCATGAAATATGATAAAGTGACTGAATGGGTGCTCTGTATTTTCCTGTTTATTTCTTTTCCGCTATCATTTTCTGTCGGCCAATTCAAAATCCGTCGCTCGTCAGAGTGTATGAAAATGAATCATTCCCATATCCATCGTACGTGCTATGATGTCTCCATTATTATAATTACATATATATTAGAATTTTATCGTTGTTGTTGTTTTCTCTTTTGCTCTTTTTCAATAGGGACCCCGATTTCTATTCGAACCGGCCTCATATGTATGTTACTTTTTCTTGGTCGTGCCTCATATGTATGTATGTTACATAACCTCATAAATATTACATAAGCCCGTGCACGAAGATAAATTTGCACATAAAGCTTATTCTGATGACCTCGATCTCTAAACATATTCTCTCCTACGTTCCTTCACAATGTACTTATTTTTATATTTTTGATTACTTCACAATGTACTTATTTACTTATATATGTTATTAAGGGGCTTAACAGGAGATGGCTTAACAGGAGAGAGTCGAAAAGGAAATGAAAGACATATGAGTGCCTGGTGAAAACTAAATCCAATATTCCCGCCGGAAAAAAAAAATTCAATATGTGAAATTTCGATCAGACTTATTATAAGTAATTAGGCTATCTTCAATCGAAAAGTTTAAATTTATATTTTGTGCATAGTATCCACTCTCTTATAAATTCATTTGACTTTTTTTAATTATACTAAATTCTTAACACAATCTCTAGCCATTTCAAGGAAAAAAGAAAATAAAAGTCGATTTCTTTAAAATAAATCCACTTTTTTTTAATATCTTTTTTGGGCATCCGATGTTTGACTCTTATCACTAGCAACTGTCGATGAATTTCGTTTTAAAATCAGTCCATCGATTTTAACCACAAAAAGAAAGAGGACGAGCCCAAAAAAAAAAAGAATTTGATTTTCGTTCCATAGCATCGATTCACAATCTTTTGATCCAGCCAGCGATTGGGTCTTCAGCCCAATGAGAGATACCCACAATTTCATGGGCTCGAGTTCCCCCTGTATGAGATTATAGCGTTTTCATGGGGTTTAGTGCTATAATTTGCTTCCTAGCTACAAAGGACGACCGCTCTTGATCAACTACCATAATTGAAACAATTCACTTTTCTCTCATTCTCAGATTACTTAGAAAAATAAATAAATTGAGAAGGATTGTAGTGCAATGGATTCGGCTCAACTGGATTTCAAAAGATTTGATATCAGAGTGAATTATGAATAGCAAACCAATCTACGTTGGAGTAATGCATTCATGAGAAGTGACTCTAGCTTACACTCTCCCAAAACTCAGAAATTTTAAAGAGAGGAGCAAATGCTCTTATAATCTGAGCCAATCTCTTGTTAATTAAAACGTATTCTATGTTTATAATTGGGTCTGTAGAAAATATCCTAAATTATTAAAACATTTCACATCATCATGATGAATCATTCTCCTTACGTTATTGATAAATATTATCTATGTAATACTAAATATTATATGAATACATGGCCAATCTTTGATCTGTTGAATGCAAAGGGTACACTTGTATGCTTCACAAGCATAAATTAATCTCCATATGTTCTTTTATAAATGGGAGGAAGACCACTCACATTACGGGCATCCTACTAAAGAACACTGCACTAAGAATGCCGAAGATATTAAATATACAACAAATTAGCAATACTTCATTAGCCTCAAGTTTAGGTGTTCTCTTTTGACATGATGGCATGCCATATGATCCTAAATTGTAGGGTTCCCAATTGTCGAATACGAGCTTGACGGGCAATACACGAGGGTGGCAATGTACACATCTTTGTGAATTTGACATAACTTCAAATGGAAAGCGAAAGCATAAATAAGGGAATAAATAATTGTGTTATTTAAGAACTCTTACGTATACCAAAAGTTGTTGCATCCATGTATATAATATAAAAAGAGATCCATATGGCCCAGACTAAAGAGAATTGCTAATGACATCCCAGCCCAACCCATCATTTCCAATTCACTATATACAACCTCATGTATATCAAAACAAACATTCAAATAAAAAAAATAAAAAAGAATACTCTATTTTCCTCCCCCAAACGCAGCCAAACACGCAAAAACAGAGCCATCACTCAGTTTTGGATTTTCTTTTTATTTTTTATATTTTCTTTTATAGATCAACTTAGATAGGCCAAACCGAGCAAGTGATTTTAATTTTTTGCTCTGCCACCTTCCCAGTGCTAATATTGCCTGCATCAACTAAATACACCAGCAGTGGTTAGTAACTTAAGAACTCCACGTGATTTTGAAGAAAAATATAGTCTAAGATTGTTAATTTTTGGTAGAACACGAAATATATTTTTAGTCAATTATAGACTAAGACTAATTTTCTTTTAAAAGTCGATTTAGCCTGAACTTTAAGATATTTTTATTGAGTTTCGAACTTTGAGCTAGCTTAAATTGCTTATAAATCACATGCTTGTGATTGATATAAATGTTTTTTATTTAAAAAAGCGCATCTATATCTTTTGACTAATGAGCTGCCGCCAGTGTCTGTGGAATGTATACATTCTATAATATCGTCTCATCTCAGGCGTTCTTTTTTCCTTTTCTTCTCGTCATCTGCTGTCACTGGCTTTCTTCTCCAATATGCTTTTTCCCCCACACACTACATGGGGTTTCAAATTAATTAATCAATTTATATACTTGATTTAGCTAACGACGACAATTTCAAGTTTATGCTAGCTAAACCAGGTTGGCGGCCTGTATCGTAGAGAGTAATTTTCCTCTTCATTTCAAGTTTCAACTCAAGGAAATCTCCAAGAATCTTCATTAATTCAACCAGTAGTGGACCCAAAAGCATAGAGATATCCATTCATATATATTAAAGAAACATTACATTTCGGACCCAAATTCACCCAAGCGAACTAGCACTTGAATTCTTCAATTTGCAGCCATCTAACGCCAAGGTTTCCAAAAAATATTTTCCTCCAATTTACTTCCTAAATTTTTAGAAACCATGACAAATAGGTCCTTTTAGTTTTTTTTTTTTGGACCAAAATGTTGGCCAAAAAAAGCCACCTTTTCGGGAGTTTTTGGAGATTCAGGAACTAAATTGATTGCAAAATTTTTCAAGGGTCTACGTGTTGGCTCACTATAAATTTAAAGACGTCCAAAGTGTTAGCAGACTCTAATTATTAAGCATCACTTCTTCTTAAAGAATGTTTCGGTAAAAGGAATAAACGAGCGGTGTAGGGTGGTTCTTTGAAAAAGTAGCACCCCATCCCCCACGTTCCTGGCTTTATAATTTGCAGTTTAATAGAGGAACTGAATTAATGATCGTTGAATAAAATAAACATGCCGAAACGATATAGCGGACAGATAAGTGTCCCATAAAAACAAAGGCTATAAAGAAACTCGCTGTTTTTAATGGCTAAGGAGCACAATAGTATCTAATACATATCTATACAAATCGCATAAGCTAACATGTGGAAGACAAAATGTTAGCGCATTTCTCATTGAAATATTATATGCGCTAAAATACTTTTAAAAAATAAATATCATCATATATATCATATGAGCTCCATCCATGGGATCGGTCTGACATGGATAAGAGGAAGCGGAAGAATCGAAAATAACCAAAAATGAAAGCAGAATAACCTGAACTTTTACCGCTCTTTATGGCTTGCACGAGAGAGTCCCTTGTTTCGTAATACCCATCTATATATATCTTCATAGTACCATCGTGCTACATAATAAGATCATTTAAGTGTTACTCAATGGCGTTTGTCAGGGTGATCAAGCTAATTTTACTTTGCTTGTAGGTATTTAGATACATATGAATATTTGTGGTAATTGTTATACTTTTGTTAATGAGATATTCATTGCAAAACTTTTTAAATGGGGTTGATCATTAATATGATTCTCTTAGTTTCAGACGAGAGCTCTCCTTTTTCTTTCAAGTCAACTATAGAGATAGTAAATATATATATATACACACTTATACCTCTTAAATGAGGCCACTAATGGAAAAGATTCCAAGTCCATGATTTTAATTTTTTAGTGGAGTTCAAGCCTATAAAAATGAGAGGACCCCTTTACTGTCCAAAGGTAATGCAAGCAAATTTCCAAACACGCTAATGGAGACAGAGTGATGCTATAAACTCCGACTTGGGAGCCTTCGAATAAGACAGTGGGGTCAGAATTTTATTTAAATGCAGTTTGAGGGGCCCTTTTAATTTTATCTTGTTTGCAGGATATGGAGGATGCAATTTTTGGGAGAAAAAGCATTTTTCATGGAGAAAATCTTAACTAGTAATTATCTACCTCGTTGTCCGATTTCGATTTCATATATCTGCTACCATTTTCTATAGTGTTTTGTTTGCATAAATCTCAATTTTCTCAATCATAACAATAATATTATTCAATGATTAATTTCAAATAATTAACAATCTTTAATGAAGTTAGAGTAATTTCAATAATGTAAGCAAAAAACAAATAGTTTGATCAAAATTTGCAACTAACCATCGCATTTACAATGAAATATGTATTTATTTAATTGTTAATGTAAATCTACCCCCGATTTTTAGCTCATAACTTTTTCTTAATAATAATTTTATAATATGCTTATTTTCAAACGTTTATTTTATGTAGACATATATTAAATACTTATATTTAAAGATTAACTATATCAATGGTGTTTTGATTAAAGCTTATATATATTAAGATTGGGGCCTTTATTGAATCTATAGCTTATTTTATAACCATATATTATTATTGCTCAAGTAGATTTTTAAATTTTAAATTATATTATTTCTAAGGAGCGTGCATTTGCATTAGTCGCACTACAAACAAATTTCCATTTACTGACAGCCAGTTTTCATCAGTTACAGACCGAAAAAACCATCGGTAAAACCCATGTGGCACCATACTGACGGTTAAAGGAACTACACCCACAGCTTTTATGACTGTCAGAATAGGTATCGTCGCTATAGATATGTACTGACAAAATAATCATCAGGAAATGTCAAGTTTTTACCTTCAGTAATTTCTGTCATTACAAACCTTAAAAAATCAGTAAAACTACTGTTTTGCTGACAGAATTTTCATCAGTATAAGATCATTTTTAAGGCCAATCCTCTTATTTCCATAACTATTACCGACGATTACTCGTCATATAGATTTGACTCGACTGATAGATTATCCGTAACTATATGACCGTTTTGTTTTGCAAGTATGGTGATGGATGATAGAGTTCCACTTATGTAAATGAAATTTATAGAGAGTTCCACTGATGGAAATTTGTATGAGTATAAGTATAATTAATTAAGAGAATGCATACATAAAAACAAGATATGATGTAATATTTTATACTAGTATACTACCTGCATGATAATTTTTATATATATATATATATATCCATGGCATCTCTATATATGATGCTCATTCTTCCGATTAGAATAATCATCAACAATGTCACGAGTATAATTCACTGTATTTTTTTAAAATTCTTACTAAGTAAGCACATGATAAATGGTTTAACACAATATTGCCTTCACATTTAGTCACAATTAGTAGTTCATATATAATAAAATAACATTGGACACTCCTCTCAACCAACATTTCTTATGCCTTCATCATTTTATTGGTACTGTTTAATTTCATTAATGTACTCTCCTACAAGTCCAATTATTTTAGCGCAAAAAGAATAATATGTTGTTTATTATATTAAAAAGTACAATATTTATTATTCTTACCACAATATTTTCAAATATCTATTTATGCACAAGTTATAATTTGAAATTATTCGCCTTTTATCATATGTGGTTTCCTTTCCATTAAGTTGCAACTGTAGTTTTCATCGGTTTCATAAGAAAACCACATGAAGTATCATTCAACCACCATCCATCTTATCCTCCATCCTTTCATTGAATTCTTTTTTTTAGGTTATATTTACATAGGTTTTAGATGATAATTAATTCTCATAGGCTTGTAAAAAAATTAAAAATGCAATTAAAATACGTTATAATAATCCTAATTTATCAATTATATTTTATTAAAAGAGGATTTTTAAAAATATGAAAATAATTTAAATATAATAATCCTGGATAAAAGGGGGAAAGTACAACAATAATAATTTAAATATGATAACTTTAGGGAAAAAATGAAGAACGTGGAAGAGGAAATAATTGAACTGGGGTAAAAGATAAAAAAGGAAACGTAAGAGTAGGAAAATGCACTACACTCGCCCCCTCAAACTAACGGACCTATTCTAATTTTTCAGTATATAATAAAGTATAAAATAATTTATTCATCTGATATAATTATATGAGTTTCACGACTAAACCGGAGCAACCGAACAAAATGCACTTGAACGGACAACTTGAACCGATTAGAAGGAAGGGCTTTGGACTTTCACATTCCTTGAGGTTGACTTTTCCGATGGCATGGCATACAGTGACATCCACTTGGCGACATCGTATGTGCAACTTGCACGTGTACTATGGCTGGATGAATATCCATAAGTTAGCTTCTTCTTTTTTCCCACCCTTTCATTTTTATTTTTATTTTTATTTTTTTGCTTTCCACACCGAAAAGAAAAGTTTTTTTTGCTTTATTTTTAATATTTAATCAGATCTACGAAATCCACCACCAAAAAAAAAAAACGATGATATGATATTCACAATTAGATCATTCTATATATATACCTCTTTTGCTGCAAGTGTAAAACATCGACAGCTGATCTAGTCATCTCCTCAGCTGGCGTTGATTCCCGTAAAACAATATCGTGTTTCATAAATGAAATTTGAGAAATCTTCCAATTGACATTTCGTTTTTTCCAATAGGCAGGCTAAATAAATTTATTAAGAGGACGATGATGCATCGATTTTGAGGCAGAGTAGTTGTTGGAGCGAAAAATTTCATATCAACAATTAGAGATTGATCACGAAGAAAGCACCAATTAGGCATGTACTATATACAGCCTTATATGTCACCTGACTTGTCTCTCAAAGCCAATTAGTAGTTCTCGATGGTGAAAGAATCCAAGCTCATCCTTTTTTTTTTTCTCCTTTTCGGTAGAAAAGCACATGAAAATTTTTCTATGTTGAAATATTTTTTTTATTGAGTTTTATGGCAAAGAATGTGCCACAAATTTTAAAGCATATACTTTTATTGGGAAAGTATTTTAAAGCATATATTTGGCTACATAGTACATGAAATTATGGTTATATATTCCTGTTTCATGTGGGAAAAAAATCATGAGGAATCAGTCATATCATTGATTAGATTAATACTAAGAGCCGACTAATTACATACCATAATGATGTTCACAAGGAAAATATAGATTCTATTATCATCCACAAATGGCTTCAGCCCGTTTTCCTGGCCAAAAAAAATTAATTGCAGGTCGATGATAGAAAAATTGGAGGTGCTTTTTATCTTGATGAGATTAATTGAAGATTGATGATATAAACTAAAAAGGAAAAGTCTTCAAGTTATCTATCCTCTATATTTTCGTAGGAGCAATTTAACTTTGGGTTGAGATTCGATCGATATATTCGGATGAAAAATCAGTAGTGACTAGTGATTTATATCCGAAACATCCAACACCTCGCGAACCGATTTCTAATCCAGAAAATATCGGTTTGATTTCAAATCTCCCTTATATGGATCTGAAAAAGGAACCAGATTTTAATTTGCTTGGAAGGACACAAAATCTGATTATCATCAATTATTGACAAAGAGCGTATCCAATATTTCACTCCCAAAAAAGTACAATTTTAATTGGCCTGAACATAACAATACGATGTTGCCATACGACAATTGAGGAGAAAAAGGGTATATATAATGTATAGTAATATATATATATATAATTAAATTGTCAAAAAAAGAAGGAATATATAAGGAAGATTAAATATGTAATCAGATGGGTAAACTTGGAATTTCACCTGGTGGGCTGTTCTATTTATACTGGAGGTTGGAGGCTCCTCCCCCAGGGGTCAACCGATCTGTTTCCCGCAGTGCGCCCTCTCATTTATTCCAGTCTCTCTCAGAACACCACCAATGAATGAATGAATCAGCATTGGCTTTGACGAAGAAGAAGAGAATCCCAATTTGAACATCTTCCCGAGACCCCGCCGGATATTTGCATGGCAAAGATAATCGAGTGAGCCAGAGACGACAGAGAAGGCAACCGCGAGCCCCTCCGCCTGTTCATTCCCCGGGAGAAGAAGAAGAGAACCCGCGGAGATTCCTCGCCGGCTATTCCAGGTCCGTCATCTCTGTGTTCATAGCTAGCTCCGTTCTGTTATGTTCTTTTCGGTTGAGAATGGGTGGAGATCTCCAGCAAAATGGAGGAAAGTTTGTTACGGTACGACAGCGGGCCCGCGAGCTTATTGCCCTGATCGAGTTCTCTTTTTCTGATAGATAGATTGATTGTATTAGATACTGATCGAGTTTTCTTATTCGTTAAGTTTCCCCCACCCCCCCTTCCTTCTCTCTCTTTTTTCCATAGATTTTTTTCTTCTTCTTTTTTCGGTCACCGGGGTGTCCCAGGTTTTACTGCATCCACGGAAGTGGCCTTGAAGAGTTTCGAACGTGGGATGAAATGGTTATTTATACGTCTTTTGATTGACATTGTTTATTCTTGTTGCTAAGGCAACACTGCAATAGTCCTAAGAAGCTGAATTTTCAGTGATCGAATCACTGTTTATCGCGATTTTTTTTTCTCGCTCGGGGTGCCTTGGACAGCCGGTTTTAGGAGTTTCGAATCAGCACATTCTAGTCTGGTCGGGTTCGATTGTAATTGACTCGTATTTAGGGTGAACTCGTTAAGCAAGCGACTTCAGGGTAGAGTTGTAATTAGGCGCGAGGAGGGGGGGTAGTCTGGTCTTTTGGTATGGCAAAGTGACGTGATGGCGCGCAAGGCGAGCGAGCATACGTTGCCCCGCGCAAAGACGATGCGTGGACTTTCCAAATATCATTATTATTTTATTTTATTTTTATTAATAAATCACTTTCAGTATTATGCCACCAAATCGGGAAAATAATAATAATAATGGTAATAATAACAATAACTATTTATTATTTTTATTGTTGTTGTTATTATTATAATTATTGCCAGTATTAATTGTTTAAATATTTCTATGTCAAGTATGAATTAGATTTTATCCGATGCATGTAGACATGATTGGGTTCCAGATATTTAGAAAATTCCGATCCGTAATATATAAGTGGTGATGATGTAGTGAAGACTTGGTAGAGCTGACTTTTGAATCTATAGAGGCTTTAGGCTGTATTTTTGTTAATACATATATATATATATATTATATTTATATTTATAATCAGCTTAGTTGTTTGGATCAGATTTTATTAATTATATAAACTGAAAGTCAGCCGATCTCAGTGAGTTTTTCACACTAATATCTTCCAATTTAGATTACATAAGCGAGAGAAGGGCACAAACAAGTTGGTTATGGAAGACAATTTCCTAGTAGAAACAAAACTGTTCTACTTCATTTCCTACCTTGATGTAACTTATATTAGGCTTGTCGTTTTTCTCATTGTTGCAGGAGTCGGATTCTGACGTGATTTCGGATCTGCAATGGCTGGGAATATTACTACCGTGAGTTCGTGCCCCGCGCCGATGAAGGCGACCTCAAATGGTGTCTTCCAGCACGATAATCCTCTTGACTTTGCGTTGCCTCTCGCTATCATCCAAATATGCCTCGTCGTTCTCCTGACTCGCAGCCTTGCCTTCCTTCTGAGGCCTCTGAGACAACCTCGGGTCATTGCTGAGATTGTTGTATGTATCAATGATGGAGTTTCCATAATTGAGTTTTTAAATTGAATTTTGTTGCTAATGATGTGATTTCCCACGTATCTCAGGGTGGAATATTGCTTGGTCCTTCGGCTCTGGGCCGAAATACAGAGTATCTTCACCGGATTTTCCCTGCTCGGAGCCTCACCGTGTTAGACACATTGGCAAATCTGGGCCTCCTCTTTTTCCTGTTTCTTGTCGGGCTCGAGCTTGACCCGAAGTCCCTCCGCCGGACAGGGAAGAAGGCACTGAGCATAGCGCTGGCAGGGATCACCCTTCCATTCCTCATGGGTATTGGGACATCATTTGTCCTCCGAGCAACCATTTCCAGTGGAGCGAAAAATGCCCCGTTCCTTGTCTTCATGGGGGTGGCTCTCTCAATCACTGCCTTCCCCGTCCTGGCCCGAATTTTAGCCGAGCTCAAGCTCCTCACCACTGACCTGGGCAGGATGGCCATGTCTGCAGCGGCAGTCAACGATGTGGCTGCCTGGATCTTCCTTGCTCTTGCCATAGCCCTTTCCGGGTCAGGACAGTCCCCCCTCGTACCCCTCTGGGTGTTCTTATGTGGGGCCGGGTTCGTGGCTTTGTGTGTGTTCTTGGTCCCACCAGTGTTCAAGTGGATGGCCCAGCGATGTCCGGAGGGCGAGCCTGTTGATGAGATGTACGTTTGTGCCTCCCTGACAGCTGTCCTTGCTGCAGGGTTCATTACCGACTTGATAGGGATCCACGCACTCTTTGGGGCATTCGTTGTTGGAGTCCTTGTCCCAAAGGAGGGGCCCTTTGCGGGGGCCCTTGTTGAGAAGGTAGAGGACCTCGTTTCCGGCCTCTTCCTCCCTCTCTACTTTGTCTCTAGCGGGTTGAAGACCAACATTGCGACAATACAAGGTGCCCAGTCGTGGGGCCTGCTTGTCCTGGTCATATGCACGGCGTGTTTGGGGAAGATTGTTGGCACGTTTGCTGTATCTCGTTTTTGCAAACTTCCATTTCGAGAGTCTCTTGCTCTGGGTTTCTTGATGAACACAAAAGGCTTGGTCGAGCTCATCGTGCTAAACATCGGTAAAGACCGAAAGGTAAAAGAATCTGCTCTAGTACATATCTTTGCTCGTGCTCCTTCATCGATGTTAATGGTGTTCATTGCCTTTGAATGTTTAGGTGTTGAATGATGAGACATTTGCTATTATGGTCTTGATGGCTGTGTTCACAACATTCATCACCACTCCCATAGTCATAGCAGTGTACAAGCCTGCGAAGCTTCAGAGCAAGGCCAACTACAAAAACCGGACAATCGAGAGGAAGGACTCCAACTCACAGCTCCGGGTTTTGACATGTTTCCACAGCACAAGGAACATCCCGGCGATGATCAACCTAATCGAGGCCTCTCGGGGCACTGAGAAACGCGAAGGACTATGTGTGTATGCAATGCACCTCATGGAGCTCTCTGAGCGGCCCTCTGCTATACTCATGGTCCACAAGGCAAGGAAGAATGGCCTTCCTTTCTGGAACAAGGGCCAGTCGTCAGACAACCAAGTGGTTGTGGCTTTTGAGGCTTTCCGGCAACTTAGTCGAGTGTCCATTCGCCCAATGACAGCTATCTCAGCGTTGTCAAACATCCACGAGGACATATGCGCAAGTGCTGAGAGGAAACGAGCAGCCATCATTATCCTCCCATACCACAAGCACCAGAGGCTTGATGGCGCCTTGGAGATGACCCGAAATGAGTTCCGGTGGGTAAACAAGCGGGTCCTGGAGCACGCCCCATGCTCAGTTGGGATAATTGTGGATCGTGGACTTGGAGGGAGCTCCCATGTCTCGGCGAGCAATCTGTCCTCCACCGTAACCATGCTCTTCTTCGGGGGACAAGACGACAGGGAAGCCTTGGCATACGGGAAACGGATGGCCGAGCATCCTGGAATTAATTTGGCAGTAGTCCGCTTTCTGGTGAGCCCAGAGGTTGCAGGAGAGATTGTTCAGGTTGACGTGGCTGATTGCACAACTGGATCATTGGATTTGGCAGCAGATGAAACTTCCCTCGCAGAGTTCAGGCTCACAACTGACGGGAACAGCTCTATCACATACCTTGAGAGGCGAGTGAAGGGACCCGACGGTGTTGCTGAAGTAATCAAGGAACATAGCGGATGCAATCTATTCCTGGTTGGTCGGGCGCCTGAGGGACAGTTAATTGCATCTCTCAACGTGAAGAGCGATTGCCCGGAACTTGGACCGCTCGGGGGCCTATTGACTTCTCCAGAATTCTCTACCTTGGCATCGGTGTTGATTATACAAAAGTATCATGGGAGGAAATCTTCTGGCCCCATGCCTTCAACAAAGATCGAAGTTCTGCCTGAGGATGACTAGGCGCATAACTAGAGTTGGACATTGTAGATAAGGAATCGAACAATAACTGGTTGATGACGAAAAAGATGTTACGTGACATATTAGGATCATCTTGAAGTTCAGTCTTCAATTGTTGAACATGCAAGCAGTTAAAGCTACCTCAGTTAAATTCTCCCTGGCGACAGCTCTTTATTTCTGAAATCGGTGAAATTTAGTCTAGCAATTGTAATCAAATTGAAGCATGTCTTCCTTGCTCTACATCAGAAAGAAAAATGCTGATGATTCGGCTTATCGAGATTCTTCGGTCTGTCGAGGTCCAATACCAGCCACGAACGCTTCATATAACGATGATCGATTTTTCTTTTAGGAAATGTCTCAGCATCCGAGCTTCCATCAGGCTAGGAGAACTAGAGGAGCCATAGCCCTTCTGGTGATTTGGACAAGAGTAATGCCATCTCAAGCATTTGCAACGTGGCATGACGAACTTCGTATAGTGGAACCGTCGCTTAGAAAATAATGCTGCTCCTCGTGAAGGCAGCAGTTCCAAAAGCACCCAATGCTCTTTGTGGCCGTAGTAGTCGACGAGAAGACGGGGCAGATCTGCCGGGCCAAAGTGAAGCAAGGCAACATATAAATTAGTTTTAATTATCCGTGTAGTTTTCTCAAATCAAGTCCGTATGGCCTAGTGCTGTGTATGATCCCTTTTGACACTTTCTTAATGCCACTTGCTTATAATTTTACTTTTGCGAAAGAAACCACCAAAGGTAATGGTCTAGTGGTGCTGAATTTACTCTCATGTGATTTGGTAATCCCAGAATTCCGGGTTCGAATCTTCTTCATGCATTTGTGTTAAAACGTTTGTGAATGATATTAGGCCTTTGATAATGCTACCTTAACGGGATCAATGTTTGCTTTGATTGTTCAGTTCGTCTGATATATTCGCGATTGAATGCGAAAGTCTGAATATTGCGTAGCGAAAGGTGGCAAGATTGCCATAAACTGCTCCCCAGCTTATTACTTATTTAAAAAGAAAAACGTTTGCGAAAAAGAAAAGGAAAAAAAGAAAGGAAAAAAGAGTCAGCGCCTGGCCTCACTGCTGATTTCATGTATGTGTGGTTGACTTCAATCTTGATCATTACATGTATATTACTAATATAAAAGCACTGAACTCAAAAATTATTTCTGGATATTTCATAATTCCTATCTATTATTTATTATTAATACTAGTATAATAGAATAGAGCTCCACAGTTGTTTTTCTATATTTAATAATTCAAATGTTACCCTTTTAATATTTCTAGAATATCATTATAGTTTCAATTACCGTTCATTATATGTTATATTGGCTCTTGATTTTATTTGTGACCTTATATGAGTAAAACAAATTTTTTTAACTATGACGCACCCTTTCACTCAAAAGATCACCTTTTATCAATCCAATTGTGGCTTTTCAACTGTGACTCTTCAATATACACCATACGTACGTCATCCAGTAGAACATTAATGTATATACTTACAGTCACCTCTTATCAGTCCAATTTAAAAAAGCTTTTGAATTTGTAGTTGTTTAGTCGCACCTCACACCATCAAGCAAAAACATTAATCTATACTTCTACATATACATATATACTTTATATAAAAATCTGATTCCCTCCTTATGGTTTTTCTAATTTTTATTGCAAGAATACCTTTCTAGTAACTGTCTTATCCATTCACCCTTTTATCTACATCTATTATCTATCCTCTTTCTCTCTCTCTCTCTCTCTCTCTCTCTCTCTCTCTCTATATATATATATATATATATATATATACACACACACACATACATTTGTGAAAGTGAGAGCTCAATTATGTTTTCTCCATATATTTCAATAGAATAATATCTTTCATTCATTATAATCCTTTTGTTATGGCTATGATTCACTAACTCAATATTGTTTATCAGTTTGAGTTTTCAAATACTTTTGAGTTTTTTGAAAATGTTGTAGAATTAACTCGTGTTTTTAGTTACAAATGAGGGTAATCTATAATACATAATATAAATTAGAATTGGTACATTAATTATGCATTTAAATGTAATAAAATATAAGTAATTAAGTTTATGTTCTATGAAAATCAATTTATAATTTATCATCTATGAAATGATTCGAAATAAGAAAAATCTTGAAATTTTTATTCACCAAATATATATAAGATTTTGCTATAGAATTTGACGTTCTAAAATATTTTAGAGAGACATTTTCTATAGTTTTTTGCTCTTATTAATATTACATCAATTTAAGTGTATCTAGTTTTTACATCAATAATGAAATAATGAAGAAATTCATATTTGTTATAATTTATTTAATTTTGCCTTTATTTTCATTATAGAAAATTTAAATAATTAATAATTTTAGTAGAAAATTTACACATGAAAGATTATTTGAATATTGACAGTAATTTTCATTATGATTTCATATAGGTATCTATGAATTTATAAAAATTACATATCTATAAATATCATTAAAATGTAAGCATTGATAGAAAGAGACTAATTTCAAAATAGTTTACTATGTATATTTATTCATTTATTGTGATATTTATTTTAAAAAATTTATGTCATAATCGGTTCGGTTATGCCAATATGTCTAATTTCTAATTGAAAGTATTGGGTGCTCATTAGAAAAATCACATGGTAAAAGAATCTAAAGTAATTTTTTCAATGTCTTTTAAACGTTAATTTTATAAATTTAAATTTATGCATACAATTCAAAATTCTTATCAAAACTACCAGAATATGAATTTAACAGGAAGCAATACTTCAATTATAATTTTCTTCTTTTAAAATTATTTAGTACAAATTTGAATAGATTGAGTATATCACAATTCCGTGCGTCGCAAGGAATAGGTGGGGTGAATTAAATAAACATAAAGAGTATTAAAATTGGTTAAAAGAAGTTTTATTTTGTATTTTTTTTTAAGTTGGTCTCTGTGAAAGTGGGTTTTGGGCTTCATGGCCCATTACATTCATCGGCGTAATGTTCGATTTAGGTCTAACTCTGGATTGAACAAGCAACCCATTCCATAAGGTCTTCAAACGTCTTGTCTTTCCAGTTTCGTTAATATTGTTTTTATGTAAACACTTGGAAATAGATTGATTCAAATTAGATTTTAGATGAAACAGTGCATAGCCAATCTATACATAATTACAATTGCAGAATGAGGAAAGGGATTTGGTACACTGGCATAAATCGCCGTCTGAAATCATGAGGTCTCGGATTTGATAGTCGTGAGTGGGTCTTTCGTGCCTCTTTATTTAGTTTTGTTATTTCTATTTTTGTATTAGGTCTTAAACCTCTCTTATAACAGCATAAAAAAAAATTATAGTGGCAAAACACGATGGAAGAATCACGTCGTCCTTTGAAATATGTCAGATCAATAAATCCTCAGCTTCTCATCTTCCAACGTTTCACACCCTCCTTTTGACATTTTCATATTAGTTAATTCATAATATTAATTTAACCATATGCAATCTAATAATTTATATTTGATTTAATTTAAAATAGTAAAAATATTCACTAGAATCTGTCACCATTTCTCGTTCATCGACTTCTTTGAAATAAGTGTTCTGGAACATAGCAAAAGTTCAATTAGTTGTTTGAAAATAATTTAGATACAATAGTAATGTGAATATCATTAAGGAATGAACAGTAAAAAAGAATGAATTTAGATTTAGATTACCATAAATAAGTATATTTAAAGTTAACATATTCGTAAGAAAATAATCATTATTTAATATAATAATGAAAAACTGCGTGATAATTATCTTGAATTTGATTTACGAATTGATTCATTATATTTTTGTGGAATTAAAAAAAATCTATTTCAATTATGTTAATATTTCGATTAAAATAATATTTCTGATTTGATTTTATTATTCTCATTCACAAATGGTATGAATTTAGTATTACTTTTTGTTTCGATTATAAAGAAGGCTCAATGTCTAATACAATAAAAGACTCTAAATAACTAATGAAGAGACACTGGTAGTCCCACTAGGTATCGAACCTACGACCTCAAGGTCAATGGGCGAGGGACGTGCACTACTACGCTATACCTTGTTTTGATAAAAATTGTGAGAGATATTGCTCTCACAATTTCAGGATATCGAATGTTAAAGGTTATTTCACATCCCAATAAGTGCATTTTTCGAAACTCGAACTTGCATTTTCCTTCTTACGGGGATTGAAGCTGCTTACCGCTCAATTAACACTCTGTTGGTAAAATTGTGGGAGACACTGCTCTCACAATTCCTTATCGAGCATTAAAAGTTATTTTCCTTCCCAACAAGTGCTCTTCTAAGGGCTCGAACTTGTATTCTCCTCCTTACGATGGTTGAAGTTGCTTGTCACTCAATTAATATTTTATTGGTAGTATTACTTTCATATAAATGAAGTAGATTAATAGTGGAAAAAATGCATTTTATTAGGGATAACTCACGAATTTAATATATTCTATTGATAGGTAGCTTAAATATTATCTATGAGTAAGTTCTATAATGATAAATAAATTATCTATTTTTAAGATCAAATTTTTTTTTTTAGATAAGTAAGATCAAATTAAATCATCAAATAATATACTAAAGTTTGTCAAGAGTAATCATCCCGTGCAATGTGTTAGTGAAGTGCCTAGTTTAAGATTAGAACCCATACATTCTCGTTCCTATATATGTTATATATAATTTTCCACTTATTTCCTAGTAATATTAAATATAAATTAGTAATATATATATATGTATATATTCTTTTAATTATATGACCCCGAACTTGGTCCACTTATAGCTTTTTTTATAGTTGTAATAACGTCTACAATTATTGGATAACACCGTGACGATCAGTAATCATGCATACATATATATTCGATAATTCATTGGAAGAAAAATTATGCTTGTACATTACAAGAATAATATTCTGTTTCGGGAGATTAGATCCCCGCAGATACTTGCATTCAATTATCACTTGAAGTAAAATTGTTTTTTCCGTATTTGGGTATCAGATAAGCTTTTTACTAACACCAAGCATCCGAAAAAGAAGACGGGAAGCATAACCAAATTTGGTCAGTTGTGGCTGCTACTTAGATTGGGAAGCCCCACAAAAAGTGAACAAATACAATGATCATTACCCAATTCTTCACTGAAATTTTATAGTCTATTAAGCACTCCATATATAATAAGAATAAGAATTTGAATGAAGCCTGATCCATGGGGAATCTCTACTTTCGAACTTTTTTTCTTTTTCAGTTATATAAAATATATATATATATATACATATATGTATGTCTAGAAATTGAGAAATAAAAGGTACAAAAAGTTTCATGATAAAATTCAAATTTCAAATTTATTATTTTCAATCGACGAGAGTATATGCTACTGAATTATATACTAGGGTAAGAAAATATATAAAGATCTCATCTATTTATATAGATTATATACAACAACTAAATTAGGAACGAAATATATGATATCAAAATCTAATTCAAATATGGAAATCTCAAAGATATATTGATAACTAAGCCAATTGACCACTATCAATCTTGTTTTCTAATATTCTATTTTACACGTGCACCACACGATCTCTCTAGACAAGTCTAATGTAGAATTTTTCTTTCCAAGTCTTGTAGGTCCACATCCAACTCATCACTAGGTTTTCTTGAAGTCAAAAGGGGTAGGCAACAGCCCACCGTCACCAACCGATACTGTACTTTTCGGAGGAAAATTCTTCTTTGCTTGTGAGTGGTAGTGATGGAGCCCCTCCGATTCGGTGCCTCTCAACAAGATATATCTTTTATATACGGTAGGGGAGAACTAGAACTCTCACAATGCGTTTGTTTTCGGAGTTAAAGTCACGAATTTGTGATTGTGATTGTGATTGTAGAAGAAGACAAAAATATATGGGGCCCACCAGTTTGACTTTTGAAATATGAAATGAATGGAAGGTATAGATAATTAATTATAATAGGATTGCATTTTAATAATATATGGGGCCCACCAATTTGACTTTTGAAATGTGTGTTTTGTTGTGTAGTGTTTTGAGTTAAAGTTAAAGTTAAAATCTTAAATCACGACTTTGAAAACAAACGGAGCGTGTTAACTTAGCGATTCTCGTTCCACCAAATACGGTAAATAGTGATTTCAAATTTATTTTCATATAACTTAATAACTGCAAAGTTTCAAGTTCAAATTTTCTCCTCGCATTTGTGTTAAAACATTTGCTAGAGGTTTGCTATTTGACTTCAGTTTGGGGGACACCAGCTTCCATGATTAGAACTCTCATCAACTTACAGTTTCTCGTACCACCAAATGCAGTAATTAGTGATTTCAAATTTATTTTCATATAACTTAATCACTGCAAAGTTTCAAGTTTAAATTTTCTCTATGCATTTGTGTTAAAACATTTGCTAGAGGTTTGCTCTTTGACTTGAGCTTAGAGGACACCAACTTCCGTGACTATACTAGGTCTTTGATGGTGACACGCTAACGGAATCAGTGTTTGTATTTGTTGTTCAATTCTTTGATATATTCGCAATTGAATACAAGAATTCGAATATTGCTCATGAGAGCGGCAAAATTGTCACTACTACAGTCTACCTTTTATTTATAAAAAATATTAAGCTTACCGCATGTCATATTTTAATAGGTTAAAGAAATATATTTATCTATTATTACTATATTAGAGAATGATATAGTGGTGTAACATTAACTCTCCATAATACCTTGGTAAAACATTTTTAATTAATAATAACCACTAAAGTAGGATTATAATTATAAACATACATAATTAACTAACTTATTTTCACCAACGTTGGGTTGGTTCAAGAGGTTCGACATTTGATCCGCTTAAGTAATATATCAGGTTTGACACCTTGTGAAAGTAAAAAATTCACGCTTTGAGAATTTTACCCCTTAGTGGGCCGATCTAGCTTGATTAAATTAGTCAAGGCCTAAATAGATTTCCATATGCCATAGTTCACACCGAAAAAACTACCTTACTTTCTCTTTACCACTTTCTCTCCCTCTACTCTCTCCCTCACTCCTGCATCTTCACCGCACTTATCTTCTTTTTTTAATCAAATTTATTTATTAATTAATTATTAAACAAATTTGTTAATAAACTATTTTGCAAATATTAGCATTATATTTATTAATTAATAAATAACATCTACAATTATTGGATAACACCGTGACGATCAGTAATCATGCATACATATATATTTTGATAATTCACTGGAAGAAAAATTATGCTTGTACCACGTATTACCAAATTTAGTTATGCTTCAGATACATTCAATTATCACTTGAAGTAAAATTGTTTTTTCCCCCATTTTGAGTATCAGATAAGCATTGTACTAACACCGAGCATCCGATATAACTTGATCCAATGACAACATAAAATAAGAAGACGTGAAGCATAACTAAATTTGGTCAGTTATGGCTGCTACTTAGATTGGGAAGCCCCACAAAAAGTGAACAAGTACAATGATCATTACCCAATTTCTCACTGAAATTTTATAGTCTATTAAGCACTCCATATATAATAAGAATAAGAATTTGAATGAAGCCTGATACACGGGGACTCTCTACTTTCGAACTTTTTTTCTTTTCAGTTATATAAAATATATATACATATATGTATGTCTAGAAATTGAGAAATAAAAGGTACGAAAAGTCTTATGATAAAATTCAAATTTCAAACCTATTGTTTTTAATAAACGAGAGCATATGCTGCTGCATTATATGCTATGATAAGAAAATATATAAAGATCTCATCTATTTATATAGATGATATGCAACAACTAAATTAAGAACGAAATATATGATATCAAAATCTAATTCAACTATGGAAATCTCAAATATTTATTGATAACTAAGCCAATTGACCAACATCAATCTTGTTTCCTAATGCTCTATTCTCTAAAGAAAAATATTATCTCCACTAATATTTTACACGTGCACCACACGATCTCTCTAAACAAGTCTAATGTAGAATTTTTCTTTCCAAGTCTTGTAGGTCCACATCCAACTCATCACTAATATTTTACACGTGCACCACACGATCTCTCTAAACAAGTCTAATGTAGAATTTTTCTTTCCAAGTCTTGTAGGTCCACATCCAACTCATCACTAGGTTTTCTTGAAGTCAAAAGGGATAGGCAACAGCCCACCGTCACCAACCGATACTGTACTTTTCGGAGGAAAATGCTTCTTTGCTTGTGAGTGGTAGTGATGGAGCCCCTCCGATTCGGTGGCTCTCAACAAGATATATCTTTTATATACGGTAGGGGAGAGTTACAACTCTCATTAACTTAGCGTTTCTCATACCACCAAATACAGCAAATAGTGGTTTCAAATTTATTTTTATATAACTTAATAACTGCAAAGTTCCAAGTTCAAATTTTCTCCACGCATTTGTGTTAAAACATTTGCTAGAAGTTTGCTCTTTGACTTCGGCTTGAGGGACACCAACTTCCGTGATTAGAACTCTCATTAACTTACCGTTTCTCATACCACCAAAGGCGGTAATTAATGGTTTCAAATTTATTTTCATATAACTTAATTACTGCAAAGTTCCAAGTTTAAATTTTCTCCATGCATTTGTGTTAAAACATTTGCTAGAGATTTGCTCTTTGACTTTAGCTTAGGGGACACCAGCTTCCGTGATTATACTAGGTCTTTAATGGTGATACGCTAACGGAACCAATGTTTGTATTTGTTGTTCAGTTTGTTGATATATTCGCAGTTGAATACGAAAATCCGAATATTGCTCATGAGAGCGGCAAAATTGTCACTACTACAGTCTACCTTTTATTTATAAAAAAATATTACATATTTAAGAAAATTGGTAACATATTAAGAAAGTTAAAATAATATTTTAAATTTAAAGTAATTTGAGTATCAGTTTGAAATGGAGTATTTACCTAAAATGGCACATGGTTTGCCCGTTTTGTCAAATCTATCATATGCTTTTTTTAGTCAAATCTATCTCATGGTTTACTTTTTACATCAAATCTATCCCGGCGTTATCTTTTCCGTCGACATCTAACGGTCGTGCTGACGTGGCGCCTACGTGGCAAGTGTGGCCCACTATCTCTCCACGTGCCACGTCAGCACAGCCGTTAGATGTTGACAGAAAAGATAAAGCCGAGATAGATTTGATGCAAAAAGTAAACCATGGGATATATTTGACAAAAAAAATATGATAGATTTGACAAAACGGACAAACTATGGGCTATTTTAGGTAAAAATCCCGTTTGAATGTATGTAATTTTGTCATGAAAATAATTCGCTATAAGGCGCGGACAGTATTTTTTTAGTATATATATAGGAGGATTCAGGCAATAATTTTCAAAGAGTAAGGCTTTTCTGTTGATTGAAATATTTCAAGAAATTCCACTAATGAGATTCTTTATTAAAATCGGGAGACAAAGGTACATGGACTCTCTTTGTGATATAAATCTAACAAGCGAGAAATGAGTCTTGATATAGTGGCATAAGAAATCGACTCGGATTGGACTAAGAGGTCCTGAGTTCAATCATTACTAGTGAGGTTTATCTATCCTTTTATGTCACATTATTTCTTATCCTTATACTTAGGCTATAGGACTCTCTTAAAAGGAAAAAAAAAAATAGCCAGTACAAATCATAGGACGACAGCCGGCGTCGCTGTTTACTCCTATCAAAAGGAAGTAAAGATCTTGCAAATTCAAAACTTGGCCGCACTAGTAGCATTCATATAACTTAACATCCATCTTGAGTCGAAAATACTTGAATCCCTCGAGAGCATCGGTCTCGAGCGTGGCGACTCCTCTCGCCATGAAGAAGTCTCCAGTGCCACCGACGATAGAAACATCTCTAGTCTTCGCGTACATTAGGTCCGCACCCATCACATTCAGTGTGCCCTTATACTCAGTCGAGTTGAAGACCAGGGTGTAGGCGATCCACGCATTGTACTCACTCTTCTTGTCGTAGAAGTAAAAGCCTTGCGCCCGGGCCACCTCGGGGGAATGCAGGTTGCGGTCTTGGGTTATCGGGTCATCGAACACCACCAGCCTCCCAAGCTGGAAGTTGCCGAGCTTTGTGTTGTTAGTCGCGGAGGCTGAGGTCGAGTTGTCAACGTCGTCACCGCCTTGGTAGAGGATGTCGTGGTAGAAGAGGACGAACCTCTTGCATGGTTCATTGGGTTTGAGTGATTTCCTGGAGGCCCAGATGGATTGGGACGTGAGAAGCAGGACAAGGAGGATGAGACAGCTCTTCTCTCCGATGTTTCTCATCGTGTTTGAGGACATTGGACAGAAGTTGGTATTATAGTGCTAGGCTTAATTAGCTCGTGCTTGTTGAAGTGTGCTACTTGAGCTTTATATAGGCTGGGGGGTAATACGACCTATTGACAACATTGCATTATCTTTTTCTTATTATATTATGCATAAAGCATGTGGCCACCAACCACCCATGTTTTGAGCATCTCCTTTGAAAAGTCAATAGAAGGGAGATTTGATGTTATATAGCAAGAGCCACCAACCATGCTTCTAAGTAGAGACAAAACTCCTCGTGAAATAAAGGGACAAAACAAAGTCCCAAAAATTGCACTTGAAATCCCTTAAATTCAAGTCGAAGATGAACCGAATAGAATGCCACTCATTAATAGAACCTCCTTTTTATTTGTCGTGGGATTATTTCATAAGTAATATTCTTGTCCAAATTTATTCTTTTTTTTTTTTTGCAATAAAGGATGCACATATGCCTAGTACAAGGAGAGAAAATAAAGTGAAATAAATGGACATATAAGTTCCATTTGTGAGGAATGAACTCAAGATCTTTTGGTACCGGGTGCCATAGAAAATTTGAGCACCATTGCTTCGAGTAAGTTATCTACTTCTAGGGTATCACAAGTTAAGAAATTATATGAATTTGTGTAAATATCTACTTTTTGGCCAAAAAGAAAAATTACGGTAAATTACCGTCGATGAAATTTCGTGAATTATTAGTAAAATAACTTTTTTCCGTAATGTTTGAGTAAATTACATTAATCAACATGATTGTATAGTTTATGGTGTGTGATATTTCCGTATATTGAATTATAGTGGAGTTACTATGTAATCATTAGTCGTTTTTAGTAATTGCACCATAGAATAGTACTGGTGATATTATTCTCTCGTAGTGCTGGTGTTCTTATTCTCTCCTAAGATTAAAGTTAATCTTTTAATTTTCTTGAAAATAACAATGAAAGTAACTAGCAACTTTAGAATTACAGATTTATTATGTAAAAAATGGACATAGCTTTCCAATGATATACACGTAATTGCGCGCGCACAAATTTGTCTTCTTCAGTTTTGAGAAGGAAATTAGTAACTGTAACATACAAAAGATGCATACCAAATACTTTCCTCTTTAAGTCGCAATTTATTTTAGATATTTTAACGTAATTGTAGTTACAAGAGAAGGCTTATTAATTCACAAAGGGGTATGGAAAGGGAGATAAAATTCGCAAGTCCCACTAGGCAAAATCGGACCTGTAATCTGTAGGAGCGTAACGAGCTTTTGTCAAGACACAATATCCCTCTCCATTCCAGGACATACTGAACCTAACAATTGCTTTTTCTATTTGGGACATTTCATTGATCCTAAATAAATATTATTGGTTCTTGCTGATGTGACACCTTTTATAATTCTCTCATAAAAATAAAATTAACAATAATTTTTTGTCATTGATCGTTTTAATTAATTTTCGGACCCCTCATTTGTACTAGGGACGACATGCCATAGAATGAACAGTCTCCGAGAGGAAAATTTTCTGAACTTCTTGAGATGAAGAGCCCTAAACGGTTCGAATGCATTACCATGAACAAATTAAAATGATTTTGCAATTTCTTATACTTGGAACCATAAATTTTGTTGATCGAAGACATAAAGATATTGACAGATATAAAGCTTAGTAGAGACTTATTTAAGAAAAGACTCCAAGGACCCTCTGAGCCAAAAGAAAAAGACTTCAAGGACCCCAGAATAAAGCAAGGATAAACTATCACTTTAGTTTTCAAATTTGTAAGGAATCATCACTTAAGAATTCAAATAATTTTTGCCACCACTTAAACTCTTCGCTTCCAATTCCGTCTTTCATTTCTAACCTTCAATTCCTTTAATGGAAAGATGATGTGGACGCTTACGTGGCGCTAATGGCATCAAAAATATTATCATTTAAAGATATTTCACAAAATGATGTCGTCTAGCGAAGATTGAAAAAAATTATTCTTTTAAAAAATTTAAATCAACATTGAGAGGAGGTTGTTAGGGCTCCCCGGCCGGCCACTACCCCCTCAGGGAAGGTCACCAACGGCAGGGATGGTGGCCGGCCAGGGAGCCCCAACCGTTCTACTCTCGATGTTTTATTCAACATTTAAAAAAAAAAAAGCTAAAAGAATGCATCGTTTGTATTTTCATTTAGGAAATAATATTTTTTTATGCCATTAGTGCCATATAGCAAGCTTTCCGTCTGAAGTATTGATGGCCGGACAAAGTGTAAGACGGAACCCGAATCGGGGGATCTAAACAGGGGCAAAAATTATTTGGGTCCTTAAGTGGTGGCTCGTTACAAATTTGAAGATCAAAATGATGGTATACTCATAAAGCAATTTTATTGCTCCATAAAAAAAATTTGTGGATTTCAAGGGAGGTCTAATGGCATAATAAATAATGAAATAAAAATCATTATAACTAATAAAGGGAAACATATAGTCCCACAACGAATATCGAATCTGAAACATCTTGATTATCGGATGAAGGCATATACTACTGTGCTACACCCTCTTTTTCACAATTTTATTTAGATATGAGCAAAATTAATCTCCCATTATTCTTTCGAGCTTGTTGTGACCCCAAAAAAAAAATGGAGCTTGTTTACTTTGAAATTTTTTTTACAAAAATACGGAACTAGAAAATATATATTTACCTGAAAAAAAAATAATCGTCTAATTCCCCAAATTTTAGTAGTTTTCCAATTCTCATACCTTTAATTAGAAAGTTTTCGAACAATTTTATCATGGATATTTAGACTTTAAATATAAATAGTTATTATTATCTAGATTTTCTATTAATATAGAAATTTTTTTAAGAATAACTGCACGAGTCTTTTCTTTATATCTTACTCTATACGAAAACTTTGTCGGAATTACATCCGGTATATGGAAATTGAGAGTTGTATATTAAAAAAACTGTTTTCAACAAAACTTTAATTATGGCACACGTCTAGCCCATACAATTTACTTTCTCAATTTCAAACCCAAGAAATGGGTTGAGCTCGAGCTTCTCTTCTTGAATGAATTAAATAGAACCAAATTGACTTTCAAATATGAGCGGATTGAGTTCAAGCAATTGAGCTTAAAAGAGAAACACATACTATCCCCTACAAATGGTGATGCATAACTATTTTCAATTTTCGTTTCTATCTATTTAATTCCCTCATTTTTCTCTTTCCTTACTTCTTCCTTCCTCTCTAATGGTAAGACGCTATTTTTTGCTAATGCACCAGATTTTTTGTCTGAGGGAATACCTAGGGAGAACGATATTCGCCATGATTCCCTCTCCATTTCTTTGTTTTCTACCCCCTTGTCCATTATGGGACAGAATAATATATATTAGACTTAAATAAAAGATTTACACTATGTCAGTCCATTTAAGTGAGCAGGATTCAATTTATTTGTAGTGTAGAAGTTCGAAACCCATCAAAAGAATTTAGTGTCTAGTGGTTACAGTCAATCCAAATTCTGAATAAAAATTAACTTGAATTATTTCGTCAATGACACCCCTTGATATTCCCGAAAATAAAAATCTTACTTTCAATCAGCAAAGGGAAATATCATTAACGATTTGTCATCTTTGAAGTACTTTACAAACCAATAATGGCTTTCTTTTATTTATTACTTGGATGATTAAAAAAGAGTAATGGCCTTTAGAATAAAAATAACGGTGAAACTGAAAGGGAGTTCTAATCAGTAACTATATATATACTAGTCTTTAGAAAAACACTATATTGAGTTATTAGTCATGAAATATTCTTTTACTCGGAGGCATCTATCGGTACTGATGGCAACATTAAGTTCTTATATTTGAATATATATAAAATTAAGAAATATTGAATTGATGTAATGTAATTACAAAAAGATGAGAGTGATGCGAATACCATCACCATCATCATCAATCAAAAGGGGGTTCAAATTAATTAGGATTGAACTTTCTCATTTGTGGAAGTCTAGGTCAGTACGTTGTCCAAATTGTATCACCGAAATTACACAGAAAGAGGCAACTCACCAAACCAAGGGTAGCGACAAATGTTATGCAAATGGCACAGGTATCTGGGAGGAAATATATATATATATATATATATATATATATATATATAATATGTATATACATGTGATTATTGATGTGCACTGGTCCATTCTGATCAACGGCAACAAAGAATAATCCTTTTGGTTTTATATGAAGAAAAGAACACAGAGACTCCGAAATTCAGAGAACACCTCCGTTTGGTTTTACAATCGTGTTATTAAAATTTTAACTTTAACTCTACTCACTACACAAAAAAATCAATAACACAATTATTACTTTTTCCTTTTTCTTTAATTTTTTAACCATTCAATTTAATTTTAAATTTTAAATTCTCTCAACTATCCATTACTTTTTCCACAATTCAACAGCACAATCATTATTTTTTCTCAACTATTCATTACTTTTTCTCATAATTCAATAACACAATCATTACAACCCAATTAAAATCAAAACTCAACTCTACTTAACTCTAAAACCAAACATGCATCCAAATCAAATTCGCATGAGTCATTACTCGATTCAAATCCGATCCCTGGCTCAGCGAAAGTCAAAGTATTATGAATCCATATCCAAATCCAAAGGATTTATGAACTTTTATTGATATCATGATTTAATAGATTGAGCAAGTTCATAGAAAATTTTCAGATGACATGATGATTTTGTTAAATTTTCACCAGCCTTATCGATGGATGTATTTATGCAACTCTAATAACTTAATCTGATAGGTGACAAAACTCAATTATTTTATATATTCTTTTCAGATGTGAAGTTTTCAATATCAACTCCTAATATCCGCAGTGAGAAACTGGGGTCTTTTTCACTTTTCACTTTAGGTCACAGAGTTTGAACTTTCAAACCATGGTTTAAGATGATGACATCAAAGAAGAATGTTTTGAAGAAGTAGCTTGTTTCAGGTTGAATTCCATGATCGAATTTACTGTGATTTTAAAACTACCCCAATGGTTTAAAATACGGAGTGATTTATTTATTTATTCAATATTGAGAGGGGGTAATGATTCTTCCTTTAATCTTTTTGCTAGAGGTAACCTAACAAATTCTTATCTATCTCTAAACTATTGGAGCAAACACAAACAAAATAGAAAGGTTTATCTCTAATTAAGCTCTTCCACCGAGTTCGTGTAGACAAGTGTCCCTAGTCTTTCTTATTTATTTGTGTATAACGAAAGAAGGTGGAAATTAGATGGACCAGGATTATTAACGCCATCTTTATTCATTCTAAATTTAATTATTAGAATTTTGTAAAATGTAAAACAAGAGTAAGTGAATGTGAATTTCGAGACAATAAGAAAACTTTTGAAGATGGTGATTTATAAGAAGAATTTGACCAAAATTTGAATGACGACGAACAAAAGGAGCTTAACTTTTAAGCCTCACCTACCATAAAGTACAAATTGCATGGTCTCTCATAAATGGGAGACTTCGAGGAGGATAAATATTACATGATCATGGTCGCTAAAATCCACATCCCACCTACCTCCACCAATATGCCCTGCCAGGCTTGACCATTGGTATGGGACGATGTTCATTATTGAGATCTAACTTTCAAGTTTTCATTTTCCCAAAAAAAGAAAATGTGTATACTAATCCTCCTAATAATCAAGTCTTTCTAATTCAAAATCCCACTCATAATGGTATAAATTGTAATTTACATAATATTCTAGAATTATTCAATAAATGTGAATAAAATTATACACTTTTTTTTCCATGTTATTACAAGAACCTCATCACTCTTGTAACAAAATAGAGAATGTGAAATGAGAGGTATGGAAATTTTCATTAGCTGGAATTGAACTTAAAATTTCTTTATTACAATTGAAGCATATATATGACAATAATAAATTACCTTCTAAGAAATCAAGCAAAAAATTTAAAAAGGTATGCATTTAGTTGAGATTTTATTAATTAATGAGAATGTTTGTGGTATTAAAAATCCGTCCGTCATTTTCCTTGTTAATGCCTGAGCTCCCTCTTGACAGTGGCCTCAAGTGACAAGACTATCTCTTACCCTTAGTTGGATAGAAAGAAACCAAAGGAAATGTAAGGGAAATTGGGAGGAAAGTCTTCTAAAGTCACAGAGAATATCGTATAAAATTTTAGATTTTATTCCTTCCCCTTCTCGCTTCTCTTTCTATCCAAACAAACCATAAGTCTCTTAACCTCATAATTAACTATTATAAAATATGTAACAAATATAGAGTATACTAGTGAATGACGTACCCGCATTGCGCACGACAAACAGAAAACAGGATTAATTAAAGTAAGGCATATGGTAAAAGGAAAGAAACTATATCTAATTCATGAAATGTAATATCTCTAACAAATTGAAAGTAATGAGTATGAGTATCTCAATAGATCATCAAGACGACACATGAATCTTACTGCCAGGCCTTTCGATGGATATGTGCGCCATGTCCATATTGAGCAGTAATTAATAAACAAATAATAGTTTATGTGGTGAGCAAGAATTTATGTCCGGCATATAGTGAATTGTTTCGAGCACAATCAAACAATTATATTCGTACAAGTGTTAATTATCATTATCGAAGATAAGTGATATTTATCAAACGAAGGTGTAGCGCAGTAGCCTACACTCTCGTCTGTTGACCTAAAGTTCATACGTTCAATACCTAGTGGGTCTACTCATGCCCATTTATTAGTTGCACCACTGGTATAGGTTGTGGGCGCACAAAAGCCCATGCTCCCTCTAGGCTTTGCCGAAACAATATATATATATATATATATATATATATATATATATATATATTACATTGTTCGGCGGACTTAGGTCTCAAGAATTGAGACAGAGAGAAAGACGGAATTTTCCTTCTCTAATGGAGAGACGGAAAGCTCTGTCTCTCTTTCTGTCTCAATTGTGAGACGAAAATTGAGACGGTTTATTCCGTCTATCGGGAGAGACGAAAAGCTCTTTATGTCTCAATCGTGAGACGAAAATGGAGACGATTTATTCTGTCTATCGGGTTGAGACGAAAAATTCCGTCTCAGTCGAGAATAAGACGGAAATTTTCATCTTGTTATTTTGCAATGAGGCTTTTTGAGACGAATCCTCTGAGACGGAAAGTTCCGTCTCTAAATCGTGTAGAGACGGAGTTTTTCGTCTCAATTGCCGTCTCTATAGGAATGAATTTCTATAGTGTATGGAATATTTAAATTTATTAGTCCTTCGGTTCCTGTCTTCTCACTTGCTGAGAACGATTCTCTTTTTCTTTTTTTATTACATAAGGAAGCTCATGAGTTTAATGCATTAAATAAAAATCTTAATAATTAATAGATCGGCACGGGTGGTCCGCAATAAGTATCGAACTTGGAATCTCTTAGTTAACGGGCGAAGGCAGGAGCTATTGCACTACATCCTCTTAAAACATCTTAGTTATCAAGCGAAGGCATGTATCATTACGTTATACCCTCCTAAAACCTCTTGAATTTTCTTTTTTTTGAATCCACTGCACTCATATATTCCCTCCTCTCCGACTCTCTCATTCGAATAGTATATAAATGCCCGAACCCAAAGATACTGTAAATTTCTATGTTAATAGTGTCATTTCAAGTTTTAATATTGTCATTTCTTTGTAAAAATAGTGTCAGTACACCAAAATATTCTTTCGATAGAAACCAATTAAAATGTTAAACCAACTAACGGAAGCATGCATGAACTAGCCTCTACCGAAACTTGAACTTAATCGAAAGTTACCAACCCCTGAAAATGACTATAATGTTTTTTTTTTCAGTTACAGGAGATGCTCATGACTCTGGTATAATAAAATAAAAATCTTAATAACTAATAAAAGAACACGAATAGTCTCGCAAAATTTTAAACCTGAAATTTCTTAGTTGTTCAGCAATAGTGCACATCACTGTATTACACCATCTTTGATTAATGCAACGAATTTTGATAATATATACGTGGTACAATTGCATGGTACACCGAGAACCTCATTCATTACCTCATTACTGTAGTAGGTAACCGCTAAAAAAAAATTGCCAAGTCAGAGTATTGTGACAACCTATATAAATATGCATTTTGCCGTAGTTGGCATAATATTCCTTGTAATTAAATTACAATATGACAATATATCACCCTTTATATGCGACAAACCTAGCTAGTTCCTTGGGGAGAAGTACAGCATATATAGATTTGTTCAATTCTCTTTGTGTAAAATTCCTAATTTCACTATCCTTTTTTATCACCTACAATGACATCGATTACTAGAATATCAATCCTTCTCCTCACTTTATCATTGACATTCTTCCTCGCCATGTCAACCTTAGCATCTGCCCAAGGCATGAAAAAACAGCATGCTTACAAGCCATGCAAGCAATTGGTCCTCTACTTCCACGATATAATCTACAACGGCAAGAACGCCGGCAATGCCACATCAGCAATTGTGGCAGCGCCCGAGGGAGCAAACCTAACCATCCTGGCGGGGCAGTTCCACTTTGGGAACATAGCCATCTTCGATGACCCCATAACCCTGGACAACAACCTCCACTCCGAGCCTGTCGGCCGGGCACAAGGGCTCTACATTTATGACACCAAAAACACGTTCACTGCCTGGCTAGGTTTTTCTTTCGCCTTGAACAGCACCGACTATGAAGGGACAATCAACTTTGTTGGAGCAGACCCAATAATGGTGAAGACTCGGGACATCTCAGTGATGGGTGGGACAGGCGACTTCTTCATGCACCGGGGCGTTGCCACTATAATGACCGATGCATTCGAGGGGCAAGTTTACTTCAGGCTTCGGGTTGATATCAAGTTTTACGAGTGTTGGTAACCACCATACATATATAGATAAACGAGAAGGATGATCAGAGGTTAGGAGATTTGCATCGTATTAAACAGCATTATCTTCAGAGACATGGATCATCATATTTTGTTCTTCGTGAAATGTTTCCTTTTACTTTATCTTATGCATGTTCCATTTCTTGTACCATTTTTGAATTTAAAAAAAAAAAAAACATATGGCTCTCATGGACTTCCATTAATCGGGTTGGACTTCGGTTGGGCCCATATAATTTCGGGTAGGCCTTAATAAATTGATCCAGTCTCGATTTCTACTGTCATGTCATGGGGGCAAATTTATGGACTGACTTTCCGGGTCTCGTCAACAATTAATTTCAGGAAAATAAAAGTATGTGTATTTTTGGACTTAATTAATTTCAAGTGATGGAAATTAAGTGTCGATGCATCCAATTGCTTAGAACTTAGCATATTGATAGTTTTTTGCCGACGACCAACAACTCAGAGTGTTTCCATTATACTATCAACTATGACATGGTAATTTCTCATAACTTTGTTTCTCCACAGGTGATGAATCATTATTAGAATCTACCCCTCATGTCTAAACTTGTTTGTAGTTGTTCTATTTCTATTTTGGTGATTTCGCTTTTCTTAAGAGAGAGCCCTATCAACAATAATATTTTTTACGTCAATATGATCGAATCGATTTTGCTCCCTTTTATGCTCATGAGCAAGCTAAGGTAGATCAATAAAATGTCGCTCATGAATCTACTAATAAGCTAAACATTTAGCTTCAACTCGGCTTCACTTAGATTAACCTCACCTTTCAAATCCACTATTCATTATATCGCCCCATTCCAATCTGTGCCCCAATTTTCTTCAAGTCGTATACGGCTCATTGGGGTCTTCATACACCACTTGGTTGGATGGGCTTCAGAAGAGGGCCCACCCGAGGAACTTTCAAATAAGGAACGTTACAGGTTTTCACTCTTACTTCTTCGAATCTGAAATCATCCGATACATAGGAGAAAAGGTCTTTTGGCGAGAGGAGATCCAAAAATGCAAATTATGTTTTTTTTTTTTGGGTGAAAAAAATTACGTTTTTAATTTAGCGATGCTGTGCAAGTTTGCAAGGTAGTAAAACGAAACATTGCTCTCTTAAAATTTAGATATGCTAACAAATATACAAATGTTAAGTATATATACATATTTATTGGTGTATTTATTTAAAAATTCTTTTATAGAGTTATGAAACAATTTGATTGTACACTTTTTTCAACAGAATTGGTAATCTAATATGATGATTTCTCTATGTACAATACAATACTGCCTTTAATTGACCCTGATTTTACGAGAGCAAGAAAATATACCCACTATCAGTCCACCAAAAGTTAGTGCAAAAATTGACGAATTTTTTAAATCCCCTAAGAAAAACAGTAATCGATATATGATATATAAGGCGCGCGACGTGGATAGGCTATTTAAACTCGGTTAGCAAACTCTTATCTCTACATTGAGCGTCCTTAAAATCTCACTAAAAGAATTTATTTCGTCATATTCTTTTTTGATGTTCGCTCTGATATTCAAAATCCCAATAAACTTCGACTAGTTTAGTTCTGAGTCAGATTAGTCAAATAAAACAAAACTCTCCCAATCAAGAATTTTCTCCATAAATTTTAATTGTATCAGGTTTAACGGATCGTTTCTTATCAGTTGACATTATTTGTACATATTAATTAATTATTAAAATTCTTTCATAACAAATGAAAATATTACTGGATAATTGTTAAGACCATCTCAAAATATAAATTGTTTTTATATAATTCGGTTGTACGCTTACTAAGAATTCTATAAATGTAGCTATCATTCACACAAGTCAAATACGACAAAATTAAGTTCGTTGACTGTTTTTTCTCCTAAAATTTTCACCATCCCCGTCCCAATCAACCTGCTCATTTCTTTCAATGTGTTACTCTTGATGCGCATATGTATATATAATTATATATAAGTAAGTGACTATAAATGATAATTATTTAGCAACAAGAATGCTTTTTTTTCTTTTTATGTACTATTAGATGAAATATTTTTTATCTCCTCGATGTTAATTTATATTTAATTAAGTAGATTATTTTTTAGTTTATATATATAATTAAAAATAATTATCTTTTATATCATCCATTTATTTTAAGTAGATATATGTTAGAATTAAGTGCACTTTGCCCCCCAACTTATGAGGTCAGTTTGGATTTACCCCCTAACCTTCAACTTTTTGCGGAGTACCCACCGACCTTATTGGAAAATATGCAAGGTGTCCCCTCAACCAATTTCCGTTCAAAATTCCAGCAAAAGATGACACATGACACTCCCATGTAATTTTAAAAATGGTAAAATCGTTAATTGATTACCTACAATTAAAAGAAAATGAAAAAAGCAATTGAAATTTGAAATTAGGGCATGATCTTCCTTCCCCCGCTGCCTTCTCATACCCTTGCAGAGTGAGGAACAATAAATTCTAGTTCCACGCCTATGACAGTTAGAGGTATTGTTGCTAAAAAGGAGCAAAAACACTCCAAGTGTGAGATCCACCATTTGAAGCTAAATTTTTATTTGGTCAAGTAAATTATCCTTAGGTGTAAACACTCCATTGTCTACGATTATTTGCAGTACAGTAAAAAATATTGCTCTCACAACGCAAAATTTAATTCCAATATGCTGATCACATCATATATTTGTCAAAATGGTGGAGTCCATAGCTGAAGTAATTTATGAGATTTCTAATTTTTCTTTTTGATAGAGATAAAAAGAAAAAGAATTGATTATTTCTTTTCTTTTCTTTTCCAATTTGACATTCCTCAATCTGCAAGGTTATGAGAAGGCACCAGGTGGAGGAGGATTGTGCCCTAATTCCCAAATTCAATTGTTCTTTTCGTTTTCTTATAGTTGTAGGTAATGAATTAACGATTTTACCATACTTAATATGACATGTGAGTGATGTGTGCATCTTTCGGCCAAAATTTTGATCGGAATTTAATTAAGGGGGCATCCTGCTTATTTTCCGGTAAGGTCAGTGGGTACTTCGCAAAAATTTGAAGGTTAGGGGACAAACTCAAACTCACCGCATAGGTTAGGGGGCAAAATGCATTTAACTCTATATGTTATATCTATCAATTCTCCTTCCAGGGTAAGAAATATATTATTTTAGCCCTTTTAATCTTATTAATATTCTTCTAAGTTTTGAAAGTATAATCTAACTCTTATATTTGAACCAAATTTCTCTTGCAAACGAATGAATTATCGCCTAGTTAAATTTAAATTAGTTCTTAGACATAAGAAGTGTTTTTAAATAAGCTATTTTGCCCAGTAAATCTAAATTCGTGCAACACATAAAACCATAAATCTATAAATCTCACTTTCCCGCATTTTAATACAATACATAAATAATTTACTTTTTTTCAATTAAAAAATTATAATTTAATTCTATAAATTTACAATAAAAATTTATCAATAGTTTCTAATATTTCTTTTTTTGGAAACCAATGAGAATTAAATTATCTTCTTATTGTATTTTATGTATCAGTTACAGTATCTATTATATACTAATTACTGAGTTGAATAGGCTCATAAAAAATTTTACAATCAAATATCATAATATAATTAAAAATTTCATTAGTTATTTATATACTTCTTAACAAACATTATGTGAATTTATTATATACATTTTATTTAACAAATTCGCAATTTTAAATGAGTGAATTTTTTTTTCCAATTAGATGAAACTCTACCTTTTAATGTAATTATTTTATGAAATTTGATTATTGCATGTATTTCTTAGTTACAACTAAAAACTATCTATTATTTAGCAAAAAAACTAGAAACTATCTACATGTGACAATTCAGATTCAAGTTTGGATCAACCAAAACAAAGGGGGAAGCTAGTAGGTCACTCTAGTTTTCATGGTTGTGGCGTGAAAATTTGAAGAGAAACCCCTTTTTCAACAAACAATGTATCTCGTACTTCAATTTTCAATTTTTAGCATGCTATTTATACATCTCTTGGATATTGAGATTTGCATAATTGAACTAATTTTTGTGCATCTTGATTATCATTGTTTTAAAGGTTTTTTTTTCCCTTTGATATGAAGGGGTTTCGGCCGATTAATTCTTACGATCCACATAAGCACCCTACAAGACTGGTCGGTCCAATCACACAAACTATGCAAGTGGTTGAATATGAAGTATTCTCCTCTATGATTTTTTTCTGAGGTGAGTATAAGGTTCTATTTTTGTCAATTTAAGCACTATATCCAAATAAATTTTCCATTAAAAAAAATCAAAATAGAAAGCAAATTCAGCAGTCTATTTCGATATACAAGGACATGTATATTTCCGTGCATATAAACTTAATACTCTTATATCAAAATACAAAATGACGCAAAATAGAGAAAATCGCCTTGTGAAACTTAAAGATTGAAAACTAGCTAAGTAAACTTTAATTGAGGCATTCAAAGGTAATGACTCAATGAGAGTTCATTGGTTATTAATAATTTTAACTTTTTAATGAATTAGTTAGATGAATGTAGGTAAGAATACATCGCATTAACATTCATATAAAGGAATAAATATAACTAAAAATAGAGCGGGAACACTTGTACGGAATTGCAATTCGTTAATCCATGTAGTGTCCGTTTCTCAAAAATTTATTTATTTATTTTAAATAAATATAATTAATTCCCACTCTTTTAAATAGAGTAAAAATAGAACTTTTAGAAATAAAAAATAGCATAAATTAAGTTAAAAATAATTTGATAATATTTGAATAGCTTTAAGAATATATAAATTATGAAAGATAACCTAAAATACATTTAGAGGGGTTCAAGGAACTTAAAATTTCAGAAATTTTCATTTGATGAATGACATTACTATTTTTTAAATATATGTTATTTAATAGTCTATTTTAAGATTGAATATTTAAATGAAATGTATAATTTTATTCATAAACTCTTACGTACTGTGTACATTTTGCATAGTTATTGAGAATAAGATAAGTCAAAATTCCGTGCATATATAGTACGGGCAAGAAACCAGTTTACAACCTAAGTTTTAATATGATGTAATTATGGTATAACAATTAATTAATCAGTTGAATCTATTTTTATCGAAATAAAGTAAATAAAAACTTTATAAGTATATACATATATACCAGTCATCTAATAAATTGTGCAATGAATATGGATAAAATTGTAAATATCTATACAATTACCCAAATAAACTTAAATTCATATATATATATATATATTTTCAAATAATAAATATGTTCTTCTATATATCAATATATCTTTATATATAGAAAAATAATTTCCACCCCATAAATAGTGGTAAAAAAATATTTATAAGTTTTTGTACATAATTCTAACTCAATAAATATGTTTTGATTTTAATACTTTAGTTAATATAAGTTTTTTTTCAATATGCACTATCTACTATTAAAGAGATCCAACGGACCCCAACTAATACAGATTTGAGCTAGGTCGATCTGCTAATAAATATTCTCTATTACGAGACTCAAGCCTGGGAGCTTGCTAAAGGGGAAGAGGTGTCGAACGCTTGAACCAACTTACTTACTATGAAGGATGTACTTATTCTTTTATGCTTCTCTTTAGAATCATTGAGAACAAAATTATATTTAGAAAAAAGGTCAAATTTGGTCCTCAACCTTTATCTCTTTTTCTATCTTAGTCCTAAACCTTTTCTTTGGCTAGATTTCGTCCTCAATCTTTTTCACGTGGTATGAGTTCAGTACTTCCGTCCAAAATTCCGTCTATTTTCCCTGACATGTAAATTCGTCACATGAGAGTGCGCCACGTGCGCGACAGATCACTGCTATTCTAAACCGGTTGTTATAGAGCAAATTCAATTCTTTTTTTAATCAGATTAGTAAACATGACTAAGATATTTCCGGTTCTTTTATGATTCCAGCCATCGCTTCTCTTTCATCGTCTCACACACCGACAAATGGTTAGAATCCTAAAAGAACTGAAAATATCTTAGTCCGGTTTACGGGTCTGATTAAAAAAAGAATCGGATTTGCTCTATAATAACCAGTTTAGAGTAGCAGTGATCTGTCATGCACGTGATGCACTCTCATTTGACGAATATACAAGTCAGGGAAAATGGACAGAATTTTGGATGGAAGGACTGAACTCATACCGTGCGGAAAAGATTGAGGACGAAATCCAGCCAAAGAAAAGGTTTAGAACTAAGATAGAAAAAGAGTTAAAGGTTGATGATCAAATTTGACATTTTCCCTTATATTTAAATAGTAATTTTTTTTACTAAAAAGTAATATTTTTTCTTGGTGTATTGTTGTTTATTATACTAGGAAGTCATCTGCGTGATGCCATGGGTTGAAATTTTTTTTCCGCAATCTTTTGATATATCATATTGATTCATGTAATAATTGCTATAGAGTACAATTGAAACTAATTATAAAACTATCTATATGTAAAAATTATGAACTTTTTAAGGTCTATTATATTGTCATCATGGTTTTCTAATTAAAAATATCGAAAATTCAAATGAAGTTTAGCCGGAGAAATAGTAATTTTTATATCGTATGACATATTAATTAGTATAACTTTTTAGAAAATTTGAATCATTCATTAGCAAATGATCTGGGTAATTTTAAGTGATGAACTTCGCTTGTAGAACACATGTTCAAAATGCATAAAAAGAATCTCTTAGTCATGATCAAGTCAATGCTAAGTGAGGATTAGTCTCAGTAAATGAGTTGGCGTAATCTAAAAAAGAAGATATTTCTAACATTATAAATAAAAAAGAGACTATTTAAATTTGTGATCAATTGAAATACATTCATTATACTTATAAAAAAGTTATTGCTAATATGAATTGATTCAAGTGGTTCAACGTGTATTTTTCTTAAGGTCTTGGGTTTGAGTTATGAATGGAATAAATCAACAAATTGAGAAAGTTTTACCCATTGTGGGCCCACCCTAGTTGAACTTAAATTAGTCGGAGTTTCGTATATCAGATGGTATCCAATTAATTAAAAAAAATTTTAACCAATATATCAAATTATTTTTCACATAATCTTTTCGCAAGCCAATTTCTATATCCAATATATCAAATTATTTTTTGACCAAATATACCAAATTATTCAAAATATATAAATTAAAAATATGTGAAAGTGATGTTGATTATGTTAATATTGTATCCGGAATTTGCGGTTAGTTCTATTTCTTACTTAAGGAAACAATAGAGATGAAAATAAATATTAACGTAAACATCTAAAACTCACTTCAAAATGATAAACCCCGTATAAAATTTATTGACACCGTATATATTTTGTAAGAATTTATATATTACTAGATATTTATTTTCCTATTTTTCAACTCAATCAATGACCATAATAATTTTAATGAGATTTCGAATTATGATTTAATAACTAAAATTAAGCATCATATTAGTATTATTTAACTGAGAAATTAAAAGTGGCAGAAGTTAAAATAAGAAACTCTGTATCGATGCAAAACTAGTGGACATGGAACCTATAATTTTGGGATTGTCTCAAGCAAATGCCTTATTGACCTTATGCCGTGGCTGTTCCTAACAAGATACAACAACTGCATAAAAAATTTGTGCTCCCACTCAGTTAGATTTGCACTACTCCACGTTCGTCATAGATCCGATCTGACTGTCAGATTCTTGAGGTAAAAATATAAGGACCGTCCTGAAGATAGAACGCTATAATTTTCACTGCAGGGGAATATGCTCCAAGAGGTGGCCTCCAGGCTCGTATGTCTCTCAAACGAATCTATTGAAGATCATGTGGACCCAATTTCTTTATGTGCTAATAATAAAGGTCAATCAGTCTCTTTGGCCCACACATTGGCCAAAAAAAAAGTTATGACAATGGTCGTCACATGATTGGCACGTGCATGAAGCTAAGCTAAACTAGATCTCAATTCTCTCACTGGCTCACTCACACCTCGTGCCAGAATTCAGTGAAAGAACCGAATATGAGCGAGCATATTCTTTCTTCGGGGTTCCAGCCCTCATTATATAATTTGATTAAAAATAATAGTAAAAGAATAATAAAGGACGATGAAGGTGAAGAAAAAAGCCGATATGTTTCCATCTCCAAAATTGTCTTTTGAGGAAAGCGAAAGATAAGGGAAGATGTGGAAAATGGAGAGTGCTCTCCTTTCTATCTATCCCAATCTTTGCATTACTTTACATTATATTACATTACCCAATCTTTGCATTGCATTATATTACATGACTTTACATTACGTTACATCCCAATCTTTACATTACATTATGTTACCCCTCTCTTATCCTTACTTTTCTTCTCATTTATCCTCTCTACAACCAACCCAACAAAAACCCTAAATCCAACAACCTTCACCGACGCGTCCGGCTCCGACTGAGCACATCCAGTACCACCGCCACCGAGATCGAAAACTGAGGCCATACTTTCTCTCTTGATAGTTTTCGTTCTTGGTGGCTCCCTCCCTCTTTACCTCTCCTTTCATCATTTTCTCAGACACAGTGATGGTGTTTTAGGAGGTTTTTGGGCGTTGCCATCTTCTTGCTGACAGACCTCAGATTCGATCGCGGATCCTGGTGGTAGACTCGCTGGCCGTCCACAGTCTCAACTCCAGACTTGCATGTGGCTTCCTGGGACAGTCTCTGCTAGTTCCACGGGGCGCAACGGAAGCGAAAAAGGAACAGAAATTCAAAATTTCCTACCCGTGAAACTAATTCCAAGACCTACTAGAAGAATAAGAGTAAATAAAAGCGTACCTGGAATATTTAAAATTGTCGACCAAGCGTCCCACGCGTGACGCCTCTACCGGTGTCCACACCGACTTTGTCGACGAGTCTTCGAGATCGGCGGTGCTAGCGACCAACACTCGAAAGAAACACTAATGCGACACCCGAAATTTTTCAGACTAATGGACCTAATTTGGATTGAACAATTCAACCCAAATTATTATATACATACACATATGCACGCACTATATATATCTGAGCACTTATATGAGTGCGTTTTATATATATCTATATATATACTTATGCATACATATATATCACATATATATGCATACCCTGTTACCCATACTTACTGCCATATATATACACATATATATAGGCTTGAGGATGGGGCAATTTGCTTGTCCCACCGATGTGGGATAAGAGAAATTAAGAATTTCAAGAGCCAAGTGCATGGCTAAGTGTCATTATACAATTGGCCCATGTGTTACCATATAATAGACTCCAAGTGGTTCAATAAAAATAGCCACTTAGCACACCATTAAATCAAATAAATCGGGTCTAATTAATCGGTAAATTTAATCTCATTAAATATCCGATTAATTGGTCGCACCTAAATCATCTAATCTCTATTAGACGATTTTATTTGTTTCAAAATATCTCGTCAATTTAGTCGTCGTGTGTGACCCTGTAGGTTCCCAATTACGTTGACAGTAATATCAAAATTTCTATTTCAATATTACAAACAGTGAGCGGCATCTAGCAATGCATCACTGTTACTCAAGTAATCTAAAAGTCAATTTCTCGACGAACCTCGTGACCTATATTACCGTGTAATATAATCCATTGTCCTCTATATCTCTATTGAGCCCAAGGCATGGTCGATGACATCCTTGTATGGCTCAATATCTCTCTTTCTTGGTTTACCGGGTAAGTCTATCAGAACAAATGAGCTCGATATCATTATATCGACTCATTTGGGTATGCATACACTTTTAGACTTAACCACCAAGTGGCCGTGAGATATCGCTCCCGTTTCGTAGGAGGGACAAATCCTATCTTGATCACTCACATTCCTCTCCATGCTCTGTGGTATACCCAATAACTGTCTTTATAACCATCCTGTTACAGTGGCGTTTGACAGTATCAAAGTATATGACATTACATGTAGGAATCTATGGTGACCTCAAGTCAAAGGACCATTACACTATAGTCACTTTGAGATATGCTAATGACAGTCACGTAACAACCCATGTAGCAATCTCATGGCGGATCAGTCCTATACACATTACTCTTAATGTATACATGTGGTGTGATTTGATATCTCCATATCCATGACCTATGAGATTTGATCATCAATCAACACTTACACTAATCTAACCGTATTATCGTTGTCCTAATTAACGATAATACTTTGACTATGGACATTTAGGAATAATGTTCAGTAATTATAGGATCTCACAATCAAGTCACACTTGATGCCTATTGAACCTACTATTCCAAGGACATTATTGTGTAAAATCATATTTAGCGCAATCTACACAATAACAGATATGCCTCGTAATATAATGAAATACATGTCATATTACAGAACTGATGATAGATTGCATCTAGGGCATACACCAATTCCCAACAGTCTCCTCATCGACAGCATTCACGGTGAGCTCCTTAACATCGGCAGGCTCCTCAACGGCGGCCTCCTCGGCATACTCCTCAACGGTGGGCTCCTTAGCCCATGACTTCGCCCTTAGATCTGAAGTGGAAGCAGTGTTTGATAGCGTCTCGGCGATCGTAGCGGCCTTCCTCCCCCTCCTCTCTGTTTTCAGTGCGGTGTGTGCGATAGCGATCACCAGCTCCCATCCGATGGTTGGGCCTTCTCCCCCTCTGATTAGATCTGCGGCGACAGGGGAAGTCATCGGCCGGAGTTCTTCTGATCGGCATGTCGACTCGATCCGACCCAACCCGACCGTCCGTTTGATTAAATGACAACACCGTGCAGTGGCAGCGTCCCCTCCCAACGCCGCTGCCTGTCTGATCGACTCTCCCCTCCCCTCCAGTGGTGGCTTCTCATCTACGGTTTCTCCACCTCTCATGCAACGGCATCCCCACCCTCCACTCCAAGGATTATGCCACTAGTCTGACTAATCATACCTCTTGCCTACAATAATCAACTTTTTGTAGCTTTGCTTTTTTCTTTTGTTGTTGATCTGTAGTAAGTCTCGGCTCCTTGAAAAGAGTCGCTAGTTTGAACTGATCATGATAGCCTGACTGATTGGATTTGATTGTCTAGGTAGATAATCGTTGGTTTGAACTGATCAAGGAAGTTGGTTTGTTATGACTTGACTGTTTAGGAAATCAGCTGTTTAGGGTTGGTTGATTGATTATATCTAGATGTTGTGATCTGTCCTGGGTCAGGTATCTGTTTTCAAGACCCTTCTTTGCCATGCTCCTTTGTTTTCACACAATAGTAGCTTCTATATGGATTGCATTGGGCTCCGCTTCCTAGTATTGATTGGGGTCCACATAGAGTTGTTGTAAGAGGTCGATAACAGAGATATAGCAATTGGAATAATTTCTGCAATTGTATCTGTATTTATTGGATGTGCTTCTGTCATATTGTACTTTCCTTTACAGTGATCCCAGCAGATCTGCTGTATTTTTCAGTCCTTGTAATCTTTCTCTTGAACATTTTACCTTATACTCGTTTTTATTATTAATGGATATTCATTGATTTGTCGAGGAAAAAAAAACATTCCAATACATTATATTTATTCGTTTTCTAATACCCACGTTTTTCTGTTCAAACTTCAAACTATTATTCTAATAATAAATACAAATATTCGCTTATCTTCAGCAATATAATTGCGCATTGCACTTTTATTCTCTTGTCCCCATCTGCTGTTCATTATTTATATATATCGCACAACCGAAGTATCTCGGGTCCTTTTTTTCTTTTTCCCTATCAAAATCCAATTTCCGTTGTCCTATTAAAGCAATTCGACGCTTATATGCCTCAAATAAGAATTTGATTCGAGTTTTATAAATGGAAAAAATTCATGATTGAAAGAGTTTTACTATAGTGGGGACCTAACTAACTCAAGTTGAATTAGTCTAGACTTATTGATTTTTCGAATAAAAGAGTGCACACTGGAGAAACATTCCAGAATCCATCCTCGCCCCCAGCTTAAGGCAAGAGCTAGTAAGAACTATACAAGAGACTAGAGGGCAAATAATCAAAGTGAAAAGAAAGTTCATGGGAGACCACTGTAAGAGTTCATATAATATAGCTAGCGAGAGCTTGATGGTCGGGGCCATCGCCGCCGGCAACCATCCACCGTCAAGAGTCCACCAGATGCCATAATGGTTGAAGGCGACATGTAATATTAATTTAGAATAAGTATGGTCATCCAAATAGAATCAATTGCTAATTCAATCCCAATTTCACGGTTTGGTAAATGCATGGGGTAATCTTTTAACACAGTGCCTACCATGAAATCTGCAGGAAGAAAGTAGGTAAACAATGCAAACATTATATATATATATATATATATATATAGCAACAAAAAGCAACGGCAAGCACATCATTTGCGAACCTATACAATCTCCAGAGCAAACCACAAAACATGCGGGAGGAATTAATTAATACAACGTAATGAATCTTTGCTAATATGTACAGAGCAGGAAAAATGTTCGATCGTTATCACGCTGGTCCTTTGATGGATATATGTTTGCGATCAAGATAATATTACGGGGGAGCAGGGGTGTGTTCCGTATCAATTAAAACTCTTCGTGCATACTCCTACTAATAAAATTATGATAATGAATTACGAATATCATGTGACCAGAAGTTATTTCACATGGCAGCAGATACCCAAGTTCCAGGTTCGTGAGACATGAAAGATTGTTTAATAATCAATCGACGGAGATCCAGTCGTCCACGAATATTTCTATTCGTATATTTTACACAGACCGTCCGTTACCGGAGGCGAAGGGAATTAAGATCTGAGGGCCATAGACATTCCAAGATTCTTACGTGTCAAGATCGAGTGGAGGAGAGAGCAGGAGAATCCAATTCCTGTTTGACTTTTCTGGACAGCTGGTTCGCCTAAATATGAGGTTTTGATTTTTTTTTTTTCGATGTGCATCAAGGTATTCAAATATTCATCAACCCGACTAATTTAGATCAAAATAAATCGACTTGTTAAGAGGTAAAATTTTCTCAATATAAATTTTCTTTATTCACAAAATACGAACACAGAATCTTCTTTAAAAGAAATAAACGCTGAGCTATTTGTATTAATTTACGGTAATGATATATTATCTTTAGACCTTCGTTGGGAATTTCTGATGTGCAAATGCCTCCGCGCCACTGCTTTTTCGTGAAGGGTTTATCACTTTCCTGTTATGGAGAGTAAAAAGGTGATGGCTCGATCGTGGAAAAATTTGGGCTTTCTCATCTTTCTTCGTTTCATTTTCTAATTGATTATCAGTACTGCGTAAAATGACCACAGCCGAGCCGCCCCGAAATATCTTTCCCAAACAAATACAATCTATAAAAGATATGTACTATTTTGATTTTGATCCATAATACTTCGTAAGTGCATCGCTGGTAGAACATACATGTCGTTTTAAGAGAAATTAACACGGTCTTTCTTTACGTGCCTGTTTTCAAGGCAAAGAAATATATATATATATATATTGGCATTTCATATTGTATACCCGACCAAGATGTTCGTCCGTCAAAAGTTATGAATTCTGTTTCTCTATTTGCTGCGATTTCGGTTTGAATAAAAAGCATGTTCAATGTATCATGCTAATCAAGAGAGCATAAATGGATGGATGTATAGAGGGAAGAATATTTGACTGCAACACGACGAGGGATGGCATGCTTGTTTTTGTGAAAAGTGATTGATAAGATCTTTATTAGGGGTGCGTGTTTGGAGCAGAACATCTATGCTTATATTAACCATCATATTATATTAAAATATAAAAAAAAGACTAGTTAAAAAGTGACTGAATTATAATTAAGTCTTAAATGTATTCAATATTTTCACCCTTACCAAAATAAAGTGAATTTTGGGATTTTACCCCCTTTTTAACACAAAGCATTAAAGTGAATCCGAATGGCTTGAATAATCATCTTTAAATCTTAGTCGCTACATTATATACTTTTAAGTTTATTGCTCTTTACCTGAATTAGTCTCTCAATAAAATGCAGTCATATAGGCTTTGGTTCACTGCGATATGTCAATGATATACCACGAATGCATTGTTAAAACAACTAATTGAATGTACTTTGTTTATCCCATATAATTTTCTTTTGTTGTTAATTCTGGTGGATCTGTTGTATTTTATGCTCTTATAATTTTTTTCATGGGCATTTTCCTCTCTTGCACTCGCCTTTTGTCGTGAAATGGATCCTTATTTACCCCTTTAGCAAAACAAAAAAAACAAAACAAATAAATGTACTTTAAAATTGATTGTTCCTTGGTTGCACATTCAATATCTCCATTGCTCAACTGATGGGGAATTAGATAATCCACCCTAGACGATGAATTCTCTTCTATGAAAATGTTTAGAATTTTGTCCATAAGTTAGTTAATCCAAACAGAAATCGCGTATTTTATTGCTCATCGGTTTCTCGCATGTATTTCCAAAGTTCATAGCAAAAATTGGGAAATCAATAGGAAGTGCATGTTGTAGGACAAGAGAAAAATTTGAAGAGTAATGCATGTACACTGACAGTTGATGGGTGAAAACATAAATGACGTATAGGCTAAGACATGGAAGTTCTACAAATATGAGGGGCAAAAGCTGCCGTTTGAAACTATGCTTCTCGTGGTGAGAACCGAGTAGAACCTAGCAAATCTTATATCAGCTCGAGGAAGGGGTTCTAGTGCCATTGTACGAGATGCCCACTCTTAATCTTAAGTTCTTCGATCCGACCCTCGTTAGTGAGATTTTTTTTACATGAACTCTAGTATTCGAAACTCCAATTGGAACCCAACTAATCCAGTCGAGTCAAGTTACCTTGCTAAAAGATAAAATTCTTCAAACATAAATTTTCTGCATTCACAAAAACTTAAATTCGAGATCTTACTTAAATAAAATGAGCGACAAAATACTTAAATCAATCCGTACTTATTTACCAGTGAGATTTACGTACCTCTTTGTTTTGATTTGCTTCATATTATTGTATTAGCTTTATTAGCTTTGCCTATGAAAAAAGAAAATCAACATCAGCTCACGTGCCTCCCAAGAGCGTGGATTTCACGAACTTGTTCTTACCCCTCGGTGCCTTTATTGACTTTGACCAACCGCTGCAATAAATTAAAACCAAAATTAACTGTTGATTGAACGTGAAGTAGTAGAAAAATTCTATAGTATAATCGCATTTTACATATTATTGGATAATTACTTAATTAAAAATGTAGATTCAAAAGCGCATTTATTTTTGTAAAATGTTCTATACATGAAAATTATCAATTAACTTCGATTAGTTTAAGTAGTACAATACTTCTCTTTTTAAGCAAAAGTCTCAATTCATGTCTCGCGAATAAAAAATATTCACATTATGAAAGTTTATTTCTTAATGAGACGATCCGATTCTAACCAAATTAGTCCGATATATTGCGTAGTGGGTCCCAGATATGAATGTGCCACCTAAAATTTGAAATCATTTCATGAGAAAAAAACCCAAAACCGCCAAATCCAGGCCGCTGATTGGCCCACAGATTTTGCCCCTCAATGGAGACGGAAAAAATACCACGTGGGCTCCACACACCAGCACCAAGAGCGGTCGCGGTTGCGGATCGCTTCATTTTCAGTCGCCGACTTTTATTTTCCTAGCTAGCTAATACTTAACTGGGAGGGACTATCGAAGGAAAAAATAAATAAATAAACTAGGAGGGGACAAGCCACTTGTAGTGCGCCACGTGGCGACATGTTAGGTTTCTTTTATTTATTTTTTTTTCTCTTTTTTTTAGTTTTCCAAAGTCCACTTTTGGTTTCCCTTGGCGCTATCGGTTCGCCACGCAACCGAACCTGCCCCTTCCAGCCGTCCAGGCGGCGACTCCCGCGCCCGCTCCACCAGATAAGGTTACCGCTACCGCATCGCCACCTCTGCCGTATTAAATCATCTTGCCTGCATTTCATCCGTTTGTGGAAAACAAAAAGGAGGACAAAGGGGAAACGGAAGCGCCATACTGACCCCAAAAAAAAAAAAAGGAAAAACGATAAGGTATTATTGAGATAAGTTTCTCGGCGGGACATAAAAAAAAAAAAGGAATTATAGCGGAATGAGTTTTCCGCTCTCGGCATTGTTGTGATCGTCGAGTCGCGTCGTTTTTTTTTGTATATATATATTATTATATTTTTCCAAGTTAGAAGAAAAAATAAAAGATTGAGAATCGAGTATTGATAATCTCTTTAATGAGAATCGAATTCGCGGTTTCTTACTTTCAGAGAAGAACGGTAGCTACATGTTACATTCGCTTTCTCAAGATATATTCTTCTATCATTTGCATAAATATTCATTTGTTACAAGCAAGAAAAAGAAATTCTCTTCATAGGCGAATATAAAGAAAGTTGTTTCATAGTTGTATGTATTAGTACTTTAGCCGTGATGCATTTTTCGATCCCTGTTAGGTATTATTCCTGAGGCATAATTTGTCATTTGCTGTTGCTGATTTAATGGCAACAGTAGTAGAGACTAGAAAGTCAATTCTTCTTCTTCTTTTTTTCTTTTTTTCTTTTTCCTCTTGGGGTAAACATTTCATGCTCATATTTAATTCTCATAATTTTGATATAATTACGATTTGTAGAAAATTAAGGCTAAGTGGATGCTAGCTTTTTTTAGTCCGACCAATGTTGCAGAAATCCTGGAATTTTCTTTTTTTTCTTAATTACTTTTGGGTGACGATATAAAGGAACCCTACTTACAAACAGTAATTATATGCCAACTTAATGTGACTTAGAGCTACAAAAAAATCCCAAAATGAAACCTATATTATCTCACTGCTTACATCATATATCATTATGTATATATATATATATATATATTGTATGATGGCTTGACATAATTTTCATATTTTATTAAATGAATGGGGAAACCATGCTTATTACACTTTTTTATAATTATACTAAAGGCCTATTCACCTAGTACAATGAAATAAAAATCCTAAGTATCTAATAAATGGATACGGGTAGTCTAATTTAAATATCAAATACGAAACTCTTAGTTATCAGGCGAGAGCGTGTACCATAAGTACACCCTCTTTCTCGCATTACACTATTTTTATCGTTTTGAAAATTGAAATCTATGTTAGACATTAGTGAATTTTATCTTACATTCTCTTTATTTACATGGAAATTTTATCCATGTACATCAATTACATTTGAGTAAAATATATTTCCGTCCATTGAATTTACCTAATGACAATCCACTCAATTCTTGACCACCATATTTTAAACAGAAAAATTGATATTCCCCCATTGATCATATTGACCTAATAGAAAAAATATATTTAATCCCCAATCTTTAGTTTATTTTCAATTTCATCCTAATTCATTTTTAGGTGGCACACTTTAGTCCATGATTAGTCTTGGCGTTTAAATCACATTCAAATTTGTTAACATGAAAATAATTTGCATACGAACAATAACTTTTAAAAATTACGAAAAAAATATATATAAAAGAGAAAAGAACACTAGCATGTACTCCATTCGAGATCGTCGGTAATCATTAAAGTCTCCGGTTAATCTATAGTGTGCAGTGGGTGAGGCCCCACCCATAAC